>NW_027394276.1:4982371-5173481 GCF_049309525.1 Garra rufa | reverse complement strand
GTTTCAGCACATAACAAACTTGGTTCAGGCAATGCAAGCTGAAACTCGGCCCAAATTAAAATTGCAGTCTGTGCATGAATAAAACCTATTTTTCAACACAGAGAAACATATCTGAAGGTGTTAGAAGTGTTTTGCATGATTTTTGAAGTTAGAGCCTGAAATGTCAGAAAACAGCGTTTCAGCACATAACAAACTTGGTTCTGGTAATGCAAGCTGAAACTCGGCCAAAAATTAAAATTGCAGTCTGTGCATGAATAAAACCTATTTTGCAACACAGAGAAACATATCTGAAGGTGTTAGAAGTGTTTTGCATGATTTTTGAAGTTAGAGCCTGAAATGTCAGAAAACTGTGTTAGCACATAACAAACTTGGTTCTGGCAATGCAAGCTGAAACTCGGTCCAAAATTAAAATTGCAGTCTGTGCATGAATAAAACCTATTTTGCAACACAGAGAAACATATCTGAAGGTGTTAGAAGTGTTTTGCATGATTTTGAAGTTAGAGCCTGAAATGTCAGAAAACGGCGTTTCAGCACATAACAAACTTGGTTCAGGCAATGCAAGCTGCAACTCGGTCCAAAATTAAAATTGCAGTCTGTGCATGAATAAACCTATTTTGCAACACAGAGAAACATATCTGAAGGTGTTAGAAGTGTTTTGCATGATTTTTGAAGTTAGAGCCTGAAATGTCAGAAAACGGCGTTTCAGCACATATAACAAACTCGGTTCAGGCAATGCAAGCTGAAACTCGGCCAAAAATTAAAATTGCAGTCTGTGCATGAATAAAATCTATTTTGCAACACAGAGAAACATATCTGAAGGTGTTAGAAGTGTTTTTGCATGATTTTTGAAGTTAGAGCCTGAAATGTCAGAAAACGCCGTTTCAGCACATAACAAACTTGGTTCAGGCAATGCAAGCTGAAACTCGGCCCAAAATTAAAATTGCAGTCTGTGCATGAATAAAACCTATTTTGCAACACAGAGAAACATATCTGAAGGTGTTAGAAGTGTTTTGCATGATTTTTGAAGTTAGAGCCTGAAATGTCAGAAAACGGCGTTTCAGCACATACAAACTTGGTTCAGGCAATGCAAGCTGAAACTCGGCCAAAAATTAAAATTGCAGTCTGTGCATGAATAAAACCTATTTTGCAACACAGAGAAACATATCTGAAGGTGTTAGAAGTGTTTTGCATGATTTTTGAAGTTAGAGCCTGAAATGTCAGAAAACGGCGTTTCAGCACTTAACAAACTTGGTTCTGGCAATGCAAGCTGAAACTCGGCCAAAAATTAAAATTGCAGTCTGTGCATGAATAAAACCTATTTTGCAACACAGAGAAACATATCTGAAGGTGTTAGAAGTGTTTTGCATGATTTTTGAAGTTAGAGCCTGAAATGTCAGAAAACGCCGTTTCAGCACATAACAAACTTGGTTCAGGCAATGCAAGCTGAAACTCGGCCCAAAATTAAAATTGCAGTCTGTGCATGAATAAAACCTATTTTTCAACACAGAGAAACATATCTGAAGGTGTTAGAAGTGTTTTGCATGATTTTTGAAGTTAGAGCCTGAAATGTCAGAAAAAGGCTTTTCAGCACATAACAAACTTGTTTCAGGCAATGCAAGCTGAAACTCGGTCCAAAATTAAAATTGCAGTCTGTGCATGAATAAAACCTATTTTGCAACACAGAGAAACATATCTGAAGGTGTTAGAAGTGTTTTGCATGATTTTTGAAGTTAGAGCCTGAAATGTCAGAAAACGGCGTTTCAGCACATAACAAACTCGGTTCAGGCAATGCAAGCTGAAACTCGGCCAAAAATTAAAATTGCAGTCTGTGCATGAATAAAACCTATTTGCAACACAGAGAAACATATCTGAAGGTGTTAGAAGTGTTTTGCATGATTTTTGAAGTTAGAGCCTGAAATGTCAGAAAAAGGCTTTTCAGCACATAACAAACTTGGTTCAGGCAATGCAAGCTGAAACTCGGCCCAAAATTAAAATTGCAGTCTGTGCATGAATAAAACCTATTTTGCAACACAGAGAAACATATATGAAGGTGTTAGAAGTGTTTTGCATGATTTTTGAAGTTAGAGCCTGAAATGTCAGAAAACGGCGTTTCAGCACTTAACAAACTCGGTTCAGGCAATGCAAGCTGAAACTCGGCCAAAAATTAAAATTGCAGTCTGTGCATGAATAAAACCTATTTTGCAACACAGAGAAACATATCTGAAGGTGTTAGAAGTGTTTTGCATGATTTTTGAAGTCAGAGCCTGAAATGTCAGAAAACGGTGTTTTAGCACATAAAAAACTTGGTTCTGGTAATGCAAGCTGAAACTCGGCCAAAAATTAAAATTGCAGTCTGTGCATTAATAAAACCTATTTTGCAACACAGAGAAACATATCTGAAGGTGTTAGAAGTGTTTTGCATGATTTTTGAAGTTAGAGCCTGAAATGTCAGAAAACGGCGTTTCAGCACATAACAAACTCGGTTCAGGCAATGCAAGCTGAAACTCGGCCAAAAATTAAAATTGCAGTCTGTGCATGAATAAAACCTATTTTGCAACACAGAGAAACATATCTGAAGGTGTTAGAAGTGTTTTGCATGATTTTTGAAGTCAGAGCCTGAAATGTCAGAAAACGGTGTTTTAGCACATAAAAAACTTGGTTCTGGTAATGCAAGCTGAAACTCGGCCAAAAATTAAAATTGCAGTCTGTGCATTAATAAAACCTATTTTGCAACACAGAGAAACATATCTGAAGGTGTTAGAAGTGTTTTGCATGATTTTTGAAGTTAGAGCCTGAAATGTCAGAAAACGGCGTTTCAGCACTTAACAAACTTGGTTCTGGCAATGTAAGCTGAAACTCGGCCAAAAATTAAAATTGCAGTCTGTGCATGAATAAAACCTATTTTGCAACACAGAGAAACATATCTGAAGGTGTTAGAAGTGTTTTGCATGATTTTTGAAGTTAGAGCCTGAAATGTCAGAAAACGGCGTTTCAGCACTTAACAAACTTGGTTCTGGCAATGCAAGCTGAAACTCGGCCCAAAATTAAAATTGCAGTCTGTGCATGAATAAAACCTATTTTGCAACACAGAGAAACATATCTGAAGGTGTTAGAAGTGTTTTGCATGATTTTTGAAGTTAGAGCCTGAAATGTCAGAAAACGGCGTTTCAGCACATAACAAACTTGGTTCTGGCAATGCAAGCTGAAACTCGGTCCAAAATTAAAATTGCAGTCTGTGCATGAATAAAACCTATTTTGCAACACAGAGAAATAAATCTGAAGGTGTTAGAAGTGTTTTGCATGATTTTTGAAGTTAGAGCCTGAAATGTCAGAAAAAGGCTTTTCAGCACATAACAAACTTGGTTCTGGCAATGCAAGCTGAAACTCGGCCCAAAATTAAAATTGCAGTCTGTGCATGAATAAAACCTATTTTGCAACACAGAGAAACATATCTGAAGGTTTTAGAAGTGTTTTGCATAATTTTTGAAGTTAGAGCCTGAAATGTCAGAAAACAGCGTTTCAGCACATAACAAACTTGGTTCTGGTAATGCAAGCTGAAACTCGGCCAAAAATTAAAATTGCAGTCTGTGCATGAATAAAACCTATTTTGCAACACAGAGAAACATATCTGAAGGTGTTAGAAGTGTTTTGCATGATTTTTGAAGTTAGAGCCTGAAATGTCAGAAAACAGCGTTTCAGCACATAACAAACTTGGTTCTGGTAATGCAAGCTGAAACTCGGCCAAAAATTAAAATTGCAGTCTGTGCATGAATAAAACCTATTTTGCAACACAGAGAAACATATCTGAAGGTGTTAGAAGTGTTTTGCATGATTTTTGAAGTCAGAGCCTGAAATGTCAGAAAACGGTGTTTTAGCACATAAAAAACTTGGTTCTGGTAATGCAAGCTGAAACTCGGCCAAAAATTAAAATTGCAGTCTGTGCATTAATAAAACCTATTTTACAACACAGAGAAACATATCTGAAGGTGTTAGAAGTGTTTTGCATGATTTTTGAAGTTAGAGCCTGAAATGTCAGAAAACGCCGTTTCAGCACATAACAAACTTGGTTCAGGCAATGCAAGCTGAAACTCGGCCAAAAATTTAAATTGCAATCTGTGCATTAATAAAACCTATTTTGCAACACAGAGAAACATATCTGAAGGTGTTAGAAGTGTTTTGCATGATTTTTGAAGTTAGAGACTGAAATGTCAGAAAACAGCGTTTCAGCACATAACAGACTTGGTTCAGGCAATGCAAGCTGAAACTCGGCCCAAAATTAAAATTGCAGTCTGTGCATGAATAAAACCTATTTTGCAACACAGAGAAACATATCTGAAGGTGTTAGAAGTGTTTTGCATGATTTTTGAAGTTAGAGCCTGAAATGTCAGAAAACGCCGTTTCAGCACATAACAAACTTGGTTCAGGCAATGCAAGCTGAAACTCGGCCCAAAATTAAAATTGCAGTCTGTGCATGAATAAAACCTATTTTGCAACACAGAGAAACATATCTGAAGGTGTTAGAAGTGTTTTGCATGATTTTTGAAGTTAGAGCCTGAAATGTCAGAAAACGGCGTTTCAGCACTTAACAAACTTGGTTCAGGCAATGCAAGCTGAAACTCGGCCCAAAATTAAAATTGCAGTCTGTGCATGAATAAAACCTATTTTGCAACACAGAGAAACATATCTGAAGGTGTTAGAAGTGTTTTGCATGATTTTTGAAGTTAGAGCCTGAAATGTCAGAAAACGGCGTTTCAGCACATAACAAACTTGGTTCTGGCAATGCAAGCTGAAACTCGGCCAAAAATTAAAATTGCAGTCTGTGCATGTATAAAACCTATTTTGCAACACAGAGAAACATATCTGAAGGTGTTAGAAGTGTTTTGCATGATTTTTGAAGTTAGAGCCTGAAATGTCAGAAAACGCCGTTTCAGCACATAACAAACTTGGTTCAGGCAATGCAAGCTGAAACTCGGCCCAAAATTAAAATTGCAGTCTGTGCATGAATAAAACCTATTTTGCAACACAGAGAAACATATCTGAAGGTGTTAGAAGTGTTTGGCATGATTTTTGAAGTTAGAGCCTGAAATGTCAGAAAACGGTGTTTTAGCACATAACAAACTTGGTTCAGGCAATGCAAGCTGAAACTCGGCCAAAAATTAAAATTGCAGTCTGTGCATTAATAAAACCTATTTTGCAACACAGAGAAACATATCTGAAGGTGTTAGAAGTGTTTTGCATGATTTTTGAAGTTAGAGCCTGAAATGTCAGAAAACGGCGTTTCAGCACATAACAAACTTGGTTCAGGCAATGCAAGCTGAAACTCGGCCCAAAATTAAAATTGCAGTCTGTGCATGAATAAAACCTATTTTTCAACACAGAGAAACATATCTGAAGGTGTTAGAAGTGTTTTGCATGATTTTTGAAGTTAGAGCCTGAAATGTCAGAAAACGGCGTTTCAGCACATAACAAACTTGGTTCTGGCAATGCAAGTTGAAACTCGGTCCAAAATTAAAATTGCAGTCTGTGCATGAATAAAACCTATTTTGCAACACAGAGAAACATATCTGAAGGTGTTAGAAGTGTTTTGCATGATTTTTGAAGTTAGAGCCTGAAATGTCAGAAAACGCCGTTTCAGCACATAACAAACTTGGTTCAGGCAATGCAAGCTGAAACTCGGCCCAAAATTAAAATTGCAGTCTGTGCATGAATAAAACCTATTTTTCAACACAGAGAAACATATCTGAAGGTGTTAGAAGTGTTTTGCATGATTTTTGAAGTTAGAGCCTGAAATGTCAGAAAACGGCGTTTCAGCACATAACAAACTCGGTTCAGGCAATGCAAGCTGAAACTCGGCCAAAAATTAAAATTGCAGTCTGTGCATGAATAAAACCTATTTTGCAACACAGAGAAACATATCTGAAGGTGTTAGAAGTGTTTTGCATGATTTTTGAAGTTAGAGCCTGAAATGTCAGAAAACGGCGTATCAGCACATAACAAACTCGGTTCAGGCAATGCAAGCTGAAACTCGGCCAAAAATTAAAATTGCAGTCTGTGCATGAATAAAACCTATTTTGCAACACAGAGAAACATATCTGAAGGTGTTAGAAGTGTTTTGCATGATTTTTGAAGTTAGAGCCTGAAATGTCAGAAAACGGCGTTTCAGCACATAACAAACTCGGTTCAGGCAATGCAAGCTGAAACTCGGCCAAAAATTAAAATTGCAGTCTGTGCATGAATAAAACCTATTTTGCAACACAGAGAAACATATCTGAAGGTGTTAGAAGTGTTTTGCATGATTTTTGAAGTTAGAGCCTGAAATGTCAGAAAACGGCGTTTCAGCACATAACAAACTCGGTTCAGGCAATGCAAGCTGAAACTCGGCCAAAAATTAAAATTGCAGTCTGTGCATGAATAAAACCTATTTTGCAACACAGAGAAACATATCTGAAGGTGTTAGAAGTGTTTTGCATGATTTTTGAAGTCAGAGCCTGAAATGTCAGAAAACGGTGTTTTAGCACATAAAAAACTTGGTTCTGGTAATGCAAGCTGAAACTCGGCCAAAAATTAAAATTGCAGTCTGTGCATTAATAAAACCTATTTTGCAACACAGAGAAACATATCTGAAGGTGTTAGAAGTGTTTTGCATGATTTTTGAAGTTAGAGCCTGAAATGTCAGAAAACGCCGTTTCAGCACATAACAAACTTGGTTCAGGCAATGCAAGCTGAAACTCGGCCCAAAATTAAAATTGCAGTCTGTGCATGAATAAAACCTATTTTGCAACACAGAGAAACATATCTGAAGGTGTTAGAAGTGTTTTGCATGATTTTTGAAGTTAGAGCCTGAAATGTCAGAAAACGGTGTTTTAGCACATAACAAACTTGGTTCAGGCAATGCAAGCTGAAACTCGGCCAAAAATTAAAATTGCAGTCTGTGCAATAATAAAACCTATTTTGCAACACAGAGAAACATATCTGAAGGTGTTAGAAGTGTTTTGCATGATTTTTGAAGTTAGAGCCTGAAATGTCAGAAAACGGCGTTTCAGCACATAACAAACTTGGTTCAGGCAATGCAAGCTGAAACTCGGCCCAAAATTAAAATTGCAGTCTGTGCATGAATAAAACCTATTTTGCAACACAGAGAAACATATCTGAAGGTGTTAGAAGTGTTTTGCATGATTTTTGAAGTTAGAGCCTGAAATGTCAGAAAACGCCGTTTCAGCACATAACAAACTCGGTTCAGGCAATGCAAGCTGAAACTCGGCCAAAAATTAAAATTGCAGTCTGTGCATGAATAAAACCTATTTTGCAACACAGAGAAACATATCTGAAGGTGTTAGAAGTGTTTTGCATGATTTTTGAAGTTAGAGCCTGAAATGTCAGAAAACGGCGTATCAGCACATAACAAACTCGGTTCAGGCAATGCAAGCTGAAACTCGGCCAAAAATTAAAATTGCAGTCTGTGCATGAATAAAACCTATTTTGCAACACAGAGAAACATATCTGAAGGTGTTAGAAGTGTTTTGCATGATTTTTGAAGTTAGAGCCTGAAATGTCAGAAAACGGCGTTTCAGCACATAACAAACTCGGTTCAGGCAATGCAAGCTGAAACTCGGCCAAAAATTAAAATTGCAGTCTGTGCATGAATAAAACCTATTTTGCAACACAGAGAAACATATCTGAAGGTGTTAGAAGTGTTTTGCATGATTTTTGAAGTTAGAGCCTGAAATGTCAGAAAACGGCGTTTCAGCACATAACAAACTCGGTTCAGGCAATGCAAGCTGAAACTCGGCCAAAAATTAAAATTGCAGTCTGTGCATGAATAAAACCTATTTTGCAACACAGAGAAACATATCTGAAGGTGTTAGAAGTGTTTTGCATGATTTTTGAAGTCAGAGCCTGAAATGTCAGAAAACGGTGTTTTAGCATATAAAAAACTTGGTTCTGGTAATGCAAGCTGAAACTCGGCCAAAAATTAAAATTGCAGTCTGTGCATTAATAAAACCTATTTTGCAACACAGAGAAACATATCTGAAGGTGTTAGAAGTGTTTTGCATGATTTTTGAAGTTAGAGCCTGAAATGTCAGAAAACGCCGTTTCAGCACATAACAAACTTGGTTCAGGCAATGCAAGCTGAAACTCGGCCCAAAATTAAAATTGCAGTCTGTGCATGAATAAAACCTATTTTGCAACACAGAGAAACATATCTGAAGGTGTTAGAAGTGTTTTGCATGATTTTTGAAGTTAGAGCCTGAAATGTCAGAAAACGGTGTTTTAGCACATAACAAACTTGGTTCAGGCAATGCAAGCTGAAACTCGGCCAAAAATTAAAATTGCAGTCTGTGCAATAATAAAACCTATTTTGCAACACAGAGAAACATATCTGAAGGTGTTAGAAGTGTTTTGCATGATTTTTGAAGTTAGAGCCTGAAATGTCAGAAAACGGCGTTTCAGCACATAACAAACTTGGTTCAGGCAATGCAAGCTGAAACTCGGCCCAAAATTAAAATTGCAGTCTGTGCATGAATAAAACCTATTTTTCAACACAGAGAAACATATCTGAAGGTGTTAGAAGTGTTTTGCATGATTTTTGAAGTTAGAGCCTGAAATGTCAGAAAACGGCGTTTCAGCACATAACAAACTTGGTTCAGGCAATGCAAGCTGAAACTCGGTCCAAAATTAAAATTGCAGTCTGTGCATGAATAAAACCTATTTTGCAACACAGAGAAACAAATCTGAAGGTGTTAGAAGTGTTTTGCATGATTTTTGAAGTTAGAGCCTGAAATGTCAGAAAAAGGCTTTTCAGCACATAACAAACTTGGTTCTGGCAATGCAAGCTGAATCTCGGCCCAAAATTAAAATTGCAGTCTGTGCATGAATAAAACCTATTTTGCAACACAGAGAAACATATCTGAAGGTTTTAGAAGTGTTTTGCATGATTTTTGAAGTTAGAGCCTGAAATGTCAGAAAACGGCGTTTCAGCACATAACAAACTTGGTTCAGGCAATGCAAGCTGAAACTCGGCCCAAAATTAAAATTGCAGTCTGTGCATGAATAAAACCTATTTTTCAACACAGAGAAACATATCTGAAGGTGTTAGAAGTGTTTTGCATGATTTTTGAAGTTAGAGCCTGAAATGTCAGAAAACGGCGTTTCAGCACATAACAAACTTGGTTCAGGCAATGCAAGCTGAAACTCGGTCCAAAATTAAAATTGCAGTCTGTGCATGAATAAAACCTATTTTGCAACACAGAGAAACATATCTGAAGGTGTTAGAAGTGTTTTGCATGATTTTTGAAGTTAGAGCCTGAAATGTCAGAAAAAGGCTTTTCAGCACATAACAAACTTGGTTCTGGCAATGCAAGCTGAAACTCGGCCCAAAATTAAAATTGCAGTCTGTGCATGAATAAAACCTATTTTGCAACACAGAGAAACATATCTGAAGGTTTTAGAAGTGTTTTGCATGATATTTGAAGTTAGAGCCTGAAATGTCAGAAAACAGCGTTTCAGCACATAACAAACTTGGTTCTGGTAATGCAAGCTGAAACTCGGCCAAAAATTTAAATTGCAGTCTGTGCATGAATAAAACCTATTTTGCAACACAGAGAAACATATCTGAAGGTGTTAGAAGTGTTTTGCATGATTTTTGAAGTTAGAGCCTGAAATGTCAGAAAACGCCGTTTCAGCACATAACAAACTTGGTTCAGGCAATGCAAGCTGAAACTCGGCCCAAAATTAAAATTGCAGTCTGTGCATGAATAAAACCTATTTTTCAACACAGAGAAACATATCTGAAGGTGTTAGAAGTGTTTTGCATGATTTTTGAAGTTAGAGCCTGAAATGTCAGAAAACAGCGTTTCAGCACATAACAAACTTGGTTCTGGTAATGCAAGCTGAAACTCGGCCAAAAATTAAAATTGCAGTCTGTGCATGAATAAAACCTATTTTGCAACACAGAGAAACATATCTGAAGGTGTTAGAAGTGTTTTGCATGATTTTTGAAGTTAGAGCCTGAAATGTCAGAAAACTGTGTTTTAGCACATAACAAACTTGGTTCTGGCAATGCAAGCTGAAACTCGGTCCAAAATTAAAATTGCAGTCTGTGCATGAATAAAACCTATTTTGCAACACAGAGAAACATATCTGAAGGTGTTAGAAGTGTTTTGCATGATTTTTGAAGTTAGAGCCTGAAATGTCAGAAAACGGCGTTTCAGCACATAACAAACTTGGTTCAGGCAATGCAAGCTGCAACTCGGTCCAAAATTAAAATTGCAGTCTGTGCATGAATAAAACCTATTTTGCAACACAGAGAAACATATCTGAAGGTGTTAGAAGTGTTTTGCATGATTTTTGAAGTTAGAGCCTGAAATGTCAGAAAACGGCGTTTCAGCACATATAACAAACTCGGTTCAGGCAATGCAAGCTGAAACTCGGCCAAAAATTAAAATTGCAGTCTGTGCATGAATAAAATCTATTTTGCAACACAGAGAAACATATCTGAAGGTGTTAGAAGTGTTTTGCATGATTTTTGAAGTTAGAGCCTGAAATGTCAGAAAACGCCGTTTCAGCACATAACAAACTTGGTTCAGGCAATGCAAGCTGAAACTCGGCCCAAAATTAAAATTGCAGTCTGTGCATGAATAAAACCTATTTTGCAACACAGAGAAACATATCTGAAGGTGTTAGAAGTGTTTTGCATGATTTTTGAAGTTAGAGCCTGAAATGTCAGAAAACGGCGTTTCAGCACATAACAAACTTGGTTCAGGCAATGCAAGCTGAAACTCGGCCAAAAATTAAAATTGCAGTCTGTGCATGAATAAAACCTATTTTGCAACACAGAGAAACATATCTGAAGGTGTTAGAAGTGTTTTGCATGATTTTTGAAGTTAGAGCCTGAAATGTCAGAAAACGGCGTTTCAGCACTTAACAAACTTGGTTCTGGCAATGCAAGCTGAAACTCGGCCAAAAATTAAAATTGCAGTCTGTGCATGAATAAAACCTATTTTGCAACACAGAGAAACATATCTGAAGGTGTTAGAAGTGTTTTGCATGATTTTTGAAGTTAGAGCCTGAAATGTCAGAAAACGCCGTTTCAGCACATAACAAACTTGGTTCAGGCAATGCAAGCTGAAACTCGGCCCAAAATTAAAATTGCAGTCTGTGCATGAATAAAACCTATTTTTCAACACAGAGAAACATATCTGAAGGTGTTAGAAGTGTTTTGCATGATTTTTGAAGTTAGAGCCTGAAATGTCAGAAAAAGGCTTTTCAGCACATAACAAACTTGTTTCAGGCAATGCAAGCTGAAACTCGGTCCAAAATTAAAATTGCAGTCTGTGCATGAATAAAACCTATTTTGCAACACAGAGAAACATATCTGAAGGTGTTAGAAGTGTTTTGCATGATTTTTGAAGTTAGAGCCTGAAATGTCAGAAAACGGCGTTTCAGCACATAACAAACTCGGTTCAGGCAATGCAAGCTGAAACTCGGCCAAAAATTAAAATTGCAGTCTGTGCATGAATAAAACCTATTTTGCAACACAGAGAAACATATCTGAAGGTGTTAGAAGTGTTTTGCATGATTTTTGAAGTTAGAGCCTGAAATGTCAGAAAAAGGCTTTTCAGCACATAACAAACTTGGTTCAGGCAATGCAAGCTGAAACTCGGCCCAAAATTAAAATTGCAGTCTGTGCATGAATAAAACCTATTTTGCAACACAGAGAAACATATATGAAGGTGTTAGAAGTGTTTTGCATGATTTTTGAAGTTAGAGCCTGAAATGTCAGAAAACGGCGTTTCAGCACTTAACAAACTTGGTTCTGGCAATGCAAGCTGAAACTCGGCCAAAAATTAAAATTGCAGTCTGTGCATGAATAAAACCTATTTTTCAACACAGAGAAACATATCTGAAGGTGTTAGAAGTGTTTTGCATGATTTTTGAAGTTAGAGCCTGAAATGTCAGAAAACGGCGTTTCAGCACATAACAAACTTGGTTCTGGCAATGCAAGCTGAAACTCGGTCCAAAATTAAAATTGCAGTCTGTGCATGAATAAAACCTATTTTGCAACACAGAGAAACAAATCTGAAGGTGTTAGAAGTGTTTTGCATGATTTTTGAAGTTAGAGCCTGAAATGTCAGAAAAAGGCTTTTCAGCACATAACAAACTTGGTTCAGCCAATGCAAGCTGAAACTCGGCCCAAAATTAAAATTGCAGTCTGTGCATGAATAAAACCTATTTTGCAACACAGAGAAACATATCTGAAGGTGTTAGAAGTGTTTTGCATGATTTTTGAAGTTAGAGCCTGAAATGTCAGAAAACGGCGTTTTAGCACTTAACAAACTTGGTTCTGGCAATGCAAGCTGAAACTCGGCCAAAAATTAAAATTGCAGTCTGTGCATGAATAAAACCTATTTTGCAACACAGAGAAACATATCTGAAGGTGTTAGAAGTGTTTTGCATGATTTTTGAAGTTAGAGCCTGAAATGTCAGAAAACAGCGTTTCAGCACATAACAAACTTGGTTCTGGTAATGCAAGCTGAAACTCGGCCAAAAATTAAAATTGCAGTCTGTGCATGAATAAAACCTATTTTGCAACACAGAGAAACATATCTGAAGGTGTTAGAAGTGTTTTGCATGATTTTTGAAGTTAGAGCCTGAAATGTCAGAAAACGGCGTTTCAGCACATAACAAACTTGGTTCAGGCAATGCAAGCTGAAACTCTGCCAAAAATTAAAATTGCAGTCTGTGCATGAATAAAACCTATTTTGCAACACAGAGAAACATATCTGAAGGTGTTAGAAGTGTTTTGCATGATTTTTCAAGTTAGAGCCTGAAATGTCAGAAAACAGCGTTTCAGCACATAACAGACTTGGTTCAGGCAATGCAAGCTGAAACTCGGCCCAAAATTAAAATTGCAGTCTGTGCATGAATAAAACCTATTTTGCAACACAGAGAAACATATCTGAAGGTGTTAGAAGTGTTTTGCATGATTTTTGAAGTTAGAGCCTGAAATGTCAGAAAACGCCGTTTCAGCACATAACAAACTTGGTTCAGGCAATGCAAGCTGAAACTCGGCCCAAAATTAAAATTGCAGTCTGTGCATGAATAAAACCTATTTTTCAACACAGAGAAATATATCTGAAGGTGTTAGAAGTGTTTTGCATGATTTTTGAAATTAGAGCCTGAAATGTCAAAAAACGGCGTTTCAGCACATAACAAACTTGGTTCAGGCAATGCAAGCTGAAACTCGGTCCAAAATTAAAATTGCAGTCTGTGCATGAATAAAACCTATTTTGCAACACAGAGAAACATATCTGAAGGTGTTAGAAGTGTTTTGCATGATTTTTGAAGTTAGAGCCTGAAATGTCAGAAAAAGGCTTTTCAGCACATAACAAACTTGGTTCTGGCAATGCAAGCTGAAACTCGGCCCAAAATTAAAATTGCAGTCTGTGCATGAATAAAACCTATTTTGCAACACAGAGAAACATATCTGAAGGTTTTAGAAGTGTTTTGCATGATATTTGAAGTTAGAGCCTGAAATGTCAGAAAACAGCGTTTCAGCACATAACAAACTTGGTTCTGGTAATGCAAGCTGAAACTCGGCCAAAAATTTAAATTGCAGTCTGTGCATGAATAAAACCTATTTTGCAACACAGAGAAACATATCTGAAGGTGTTAGAAGTGTTTTGCATGATTTTTGAAGTTAGAGCCTGATATGTCAGAAAACGGCGTTTCAGCACATAACAAACTTGGTTCAGGCAATGCAAGCTGAAACTCGGCCAAAAATTAAAATTGCAGTCTGTGCATGAATAAAACCTATTTTGCAACACAGAGAAACATATCTGAAGGTGTTAGAAGTGTTTTGCATGATTTTTGAAGTTAGAGCCTGAAATGTCTGAAAACGGCGTTTCAGCACTTAACAAACTTGGTTCTGGTAATGCAAGCTGAAACTCGGCCAAAAATTAAAATTGCAGTCTGTGCATGAATAAAACCTATTTTGCAACACAGAGAAACATATCTGAAGGTGTTAGAAGTGTTTTGCATGATTTTTGAAGTTAGAGCCTGAAATGTCAGAAAACGCCGTTTCAGCACATAACAAACTTGGTTCAGGCAATGCAAGCTGAAACTCGGCCCAAAATTAAAATTGCAGTCTGTGCATGAATAAAACCTATTTTTCAACACAGAGAAACATATCTGAAGGTGTTAGAAGTGTTTTGCATGATTTTTGAAGTTAGAGCCTGAAATGTCAGAAAAAGGCTTTTCAGCACATAACAAACTTGTTTCAGGCAATGCAAGCTGAAACTCGGTCCAAAATTAAAATTGCAGTCTGTGCATGAATAAAACCTATTTTGCAACACAGAGAAACATATCTGAAGGTGTTAGAAGTGTTTTGCATGATTTTTGAAGTTAGAGCCTGAAATGTCAGAAAACGGCGTTTCAGCACATAACAAACTCGGTTCAGGCAATGCAAGCTGAAACTCGGCCAAAAATTAAAATTGCAGTCTGTGCATGAATAAAACCTATTTTGCAACACAGAGAAACATATCTGAAGGTGTTAGAAGTGTTTTGCATGATTTTTGAAGTTAGAGCCTGAAATGTCAGAAAACGGCGTTTCAGCACATAACAAACTTGGTTCTGGCAATGCAAGCTGAAACTCGGTCCAAAATTAAAATTGCAGTCTGTGCATGAATAAAACCTATTTTGCAACACAGAGAAACATATCTGAAGGTGTTAGAAGTGTTTTGCATGATTTTTGAAGTTAGAGCCTGAAATGTCAGAAAACGGCGTTTCAGCACTTAACAAACTTGGTTCTGGCAATGCAAGCTGAAACTCTGCCAAAAATTAAAATTGCAGTCTGTGCATGAATAAAACCTATTTTGCAACACAGAGAAACATATCTGAAGGTGTTAGAAGTGTTTTGCATGATTTTTGAAGTTAGAGCCTGAAATGTCAGAAAACAGCGTTTCAGCACATAACAAACTTGGTTCTGGTAATGCAAGCTGAAACTCGGCCAAAAATTAAAATTGCAGTCTGTGCATGAATAAAACCTATTTTGCAACACAGAGAAACATATCTGAAGGTGTTAGAAGTGTTTTGCATGATTTTTGAAGTTAGAGCCTGAAATGTCAGAAAACGGCGTTTCAGCACATAACAAACTTGGTTCAGGCAATGCAAGCTGAAACTCGGCCCAAAATTAAAATTGCAGTCTGTGCATGAATAAAACCTATTTTGCAACACAGAGAAACATATATGAAGGTGTTAGAAGTGTTTTGCATGATTTTTGAAGTTAGAGCCTGAAATGTCAGAAAACGGCGTTTCAGCACTTAACAAACTTGGTTCTGGCAATGCAAGCTGAAACTCGGCCAAAAATTAAAATTGCAATCTGTGCATGAATAAAACCTATTTTTCAACACAGAGAAACATATCTGAAGGTGTTAGAAGTGTTTTGCATGATTTTTGAAGTTAGAGCCTGAAATGTCAGAAAACGGCGTTTCAGCACATAACAAACTTGGTTCTGGCAATGCAAGCTGAAACTCGGTCCAAAATTAAAATTGCAGTCTGTGCATGAATAAAACCTATTTTGCAACACAGAGAAACATATCTGAAGGTGTTAGAAGTGTTTTGCATGATTTTTGAAGTTAGAGCCTGAAATGTCAGAAAACGCCGTTTCAGCACATAACAAACTTGGTTCAGGCAATGCAAGCTGAAACTCGGCCCAAAATTAAAATTGCAGTCTGTGCATGAATAAAACCTATTTTTCAACACAGAGAAACATATCTGAAGGTGTTAGAAGTGTTTTGCATGATTTTTGAAGTTAGAGCCTGAAATGTCAGAAAACAGCGTTTCAGCACATAACAAACTTGGTTCTGGTAATGCAAGCTGAAACTCGGCCAAAAATTAAAATTGCAGTCTGTGCATGAATAAAACCTATTTTGCAACACAGAGAAACATATCTGAAGGTGTTAGAAGTGTTTTGCATGATTTTTGAAGTTAGAGCCTGAAATGTCAGAAAACGGCGTTTCAGCACATAACAAACTCGGTTCAGGCAATGCAAGCTGAAACTCGGCCCAAAATTAAAATTGCAGTCTGTGCATGAATAAAACCTATTTTGCAACACAGAGAAAGACATCTGAAGGTTTTAGAAGTGTTTTGCATGATTTTTGAAGTTAGAGCCTGAAATGTCAGAAAACTGTGTTTTAGCACATAACAAACTTGGTTCTGGCAATGCAAGCTGAAACTCGGCCAAAAATTAAAATTGCAGTCTGTGCATGAATAAAACCTATTTTGCAACACAGAGAAACATATCTGAAGGTGTTAGAAGTGTTTTGCATGATTTTTGAAGTTAGAGCCTGAAATGTCAGAAAACGGCGTTTCAGCACTTAACAAACTTGGTTCTTGCAATGCAAGCTGAAACTCGGCCAAAAATTAAAATTGCAGTCTGTGCATGTATAAAACCTATTTTGCAACACAGAGAAACATATCTGAAGGTGTTAGAAGTGTTTTGCATGATTTTTGAAGTTAGAGCCTGAAATGTCAGAAAACAGCGTTTCAGCACATAACAGACTTGGTTCAGGCAATGCAAGCTGAAACTCGGCCCAAAATTAAAATTGCAGTCTGTGCATGAATAAAACCTATTTTGCAACACAGAGAAACATATCTGAAGGTGTTAGAAGTGTTTTGCATGATTTTTGAAGTTAGAGCCTGAAATGTCAGAAAACGCCGTTTCAGCACATAACAAACTTGGTTCAGGCAATGCAAGCTGAAACTCGGCCCAAAATTAAAATTGCAGTCTGTGCATGAATAAAACCTATTTTTCAACACAGAGAAACATATCTGAAGGTGTTAGAAGTGTTTTGCATGATTTTTGAAGTTAGAGCTTGAAATGTCAGAAAACGGCGTTTCAGCACATAACAAACTTGGTTCTGGCAATGCAAGCTGAAACTCGGTCCAAAATTAAAATTGCAGTCTGTGCATGAATAAAACCTATTTTGCAACACAGAGAAACATATCTGAAGGTGTTAGAAGTGTTTTGCATGATTTTTGAAGTTAGAGCCTGAAATGTCAGAAAACAGCGTTTCAGCACATAACAAACTTGGTTCTGGTAATGCAAGCTGAAACTCGGCCAAAAATTAAAATTGCAGTCTGTGCATGAATAAAACCTATTTTGCAACACAGAGAAACATATCTGAAGGTGTTAGAAGTGTTTTGCATGATTTTTGAAGTTAGAGCCTGAAATGTCAGAAAACGGCGTTTCAGCACTTAACAAACTTGGTTCTGGCAATGCAAGCTGAAACTCGGCCAAAAATTAAAATTGCAGTCTGTGCATGTATAAAACCTATTTTGCAACACAGAGAAACATATCTGAAGGTGTTAGAAGTGTTTTGCATGATTTTTGAAGTTAGAGCCTGAAATGTCAGAAAACGGCGTTTCAGCACATAACAAACTTGGTTCTGGTAATGCAAGCTGAAACTCGGCCAAAAATTAAAATTGCAGTCTGTGCATGAATAAAACCTATTTTGCAACACAGAGAAACATATCTGAAGGTGTTAGAAGTGTTTTGCATGATTTTTGAAGTTAGAGCCTGAAATGTCAGAAAACGGCGTTTCAGCACATAAAAAACTTGTTTCAGGCAATGCAAGCTGAAACTCGGTCCAAAATTAAAATTGCAGTCTGTGCATGAATAAAACCTATTTTGCAACACAGAGAAACATATCTGAAGGTTTTAGAAGTGTTTTGCATGATTTTTGAAGTTAGAGCCTGAAATGTCAGAAAAAGGCTTTTCAGCACATAACAAACTTGGTTCTGGCAATGCAAGCTGAAACTCGGCCCAAAATTAAAATTGCAGTCTGTGCATGAATAAAACCTATTTTGCAACACAGAGAAACATATCTGAAGGTTTTAGAAGTGTTTTGCATGATATTTGAAGTTAGAGCCTGAAATGTCAGAAAACAGCGTTTCAGCACATAACAAACTTGGTTCTGGTAATGCAAGCTGAAACTCGGCCAAAAATTTAAATTGCAGTCTGTGCATGAATAAAACCTATTTTGCAACACAGAGAAACATATCTGAAGGTGTTAGAAGTGTTTTGCATGATTTTTGAAGTTAGAGCCTGAAATGTCAGAAAACGGCGTTTCAGCACATAACAAACTTGGTTCAGGCAATGCAAGCTGAAACTCGGCCAAAAATTAAAATTGCAGTCTGTGCATGAATAAAACCTATTTTGCAACACAGAGAAACATATCTGAAGGTGTTAGAAGTGTTTTGCATGATTTTTGAAGTTAGAGCCTGAAATGTCTGAAAACGGCGTTTCAGCACTTAACAAACTTGGTTCTGGTAATGCAAGCTGAAACTCGGCCAAAAATTTAAATTGCAGTCTGTGCATGAATAAAACCTATTTTGCAACACAGAGAAACATATCTGAAGGTGTTAGAAGTGTTTTGCATGATTTTTGAAGTTAGAGCCTGAAATGTCAGAAAACGCCGTTTCAGCACATAACAAACTTGGTTCAGGCAATGCAAGCTGAAACTCGGCCCAAAATTAAAATTGCAGTCTGTGCATGAATAAAACCTATTTTTCAACACAGAGAAACATATCTGAAGGTGTTAGAAGTGTTTTGCATGATTTTTGAAGTTAGAGCCTGAAATGTCAGAAAAAGGCTTTTCAGCACATAACAAACTTGTTTCAGGCAATGCAAGCTGAAACTCGGTCCAAAATTAAAATTGCAGTCTGTGCATGAATAAAACCTATTTTGCAACACAGAGAAACATATCTGAAGGTGTTAGAAGTGTTTTGCATGATTTTTGAAGTTAGAGCCTGAAATGTCAGAAAACGGCGTTTCAGCACATAACAAACTCGGTTCAGGCAATGCAAGCTGAAACTCGGCCAAAAATTAAAATTGCAGTCTGTGCATGAATAAAACCTATTTTGCAACACAGAGAAACATATCTGAAGGTGTTAGAAGTGTTTTGCATGATTTTTGAAGTTAGAGCCTGAAATGTCAGAAAACGGCGTTTCAGCACATAACAAACTTGGTTCTGGCAATGCAAGCTGAAACTCGGTCCAAAATTAAAATTGCAGTCTGTGCATGAATAAAACCTATTTTGCAACACAGAGAAACATATCTGAAGGTGTTAGAAGTGTTTTGCATGATTTTTGAAGTTAGAGCCTGAAATGTCAGAAAACGGCGTTTCAGCACTTAACAAACTTGGTTCTGGCAATGCAAGCTGAAACTCTGCCAAAAATTAAAATTGCAGTCTGTGCATGAATAAAACCTATTTTGCAACACAGAGAAACATATCTGAAGGTGTTAGAAGTGTTTTGCATGATTTTTGAAGTTAGAGCCTGAAATGTCAGAAAACAGCGTTTCAGCACATAACAAACTTGGTTCTGGTAATGCAAGCTGAAACTCGGCCAAAAATTAAAATTGCAGTCTGTGCATGAATAAAACCTATTTTGCAACACAGAGAAACATATCTGAAGGTGTTAGAAGTGTTTTGCATGATTTTTGAAGTTAGAGCCTGAAATGTCAGAAAACGGCGTTTCAGCACATAACAAACTTGGTTCAGGCAATGCAAGCTGAAACTCGGCCCAAAATTAAAATTGCAGTCTGTGCATGAATAAAACCTATTTTGCAACACAGAGAAACATATATGAAGGTGTTAGAAGTGTTTTGCATGATTTTTGAAGTTAGAGCCTGAAATGTCAGAAAACGGCGTTTCAGCACTTAACAAACTTGGTTCTGGCAATGCAAGCTGAAACTCGGCCAAAAATTAAAATTGCAATCTGTGCATGAATAAAACCTATTTTTCAACACAGAGAAACATATCTGAAGGTGTTAGAAGTGTTTTGCATGATTTTTGAAGTTAGAGCCTGAAATGTCAGAAAACGGCGTTTCAGCACATAACAAACTTGGTTCTGGCAATGCAAGCTGAAACTCGGTCCAAAATTAAAATTGCAGTCTGTGCATGAATAAAACCTATTTTGCAACACAGAGAAACATATCTGAAGGTGTTAGAAGTGTTTTGCATGATTTTTGAAGTTAGAGCCTGAAATGTCAGAAAACGCCGTTTCAGCACATAACAAACTTGGTTCAGGCAATGCAAGCTGAAACTCGGCCCAAAATTAAAATTGCAGTCTGTGCATGAATAAAACCTATTTTTCAACACAGAGAAACATATCTGAAGGTGTTAGAAGTGTTTTGCATGATTTTTGAAGTTAGAGCCTGAAATGTCAGAAAACAGCGTTTCAGCACATAACAAACTTGGTTCTGGTAATGCAAGCTGAAACTCGGCCAAAAATTAAAATTGCAGTCTGTGCATGAATAAAACCTATTTTGCAACACAGAGAAACATATCTGAAGGTGTTAGAAGTGTTTTGCATGATTTTTGAAGTTAGAGCCTGAAATGTCAGAAAACGGCGTTTCAGCACATAACAAACTCGGTTCAGGCAATGCAAGCTGAAACTCGGCCCAAAATTAAAATTGCAGTCTGTGCATGAATAAAACCTATTTTGCAACACAGAGAAAGACATCTGAAGGTTTTAGAAGTGTTTTGCATGATTTTTGAAGTTAGAGCCTGAAATGTCAGAAAACTGTGTTTTAGCACATAACAAACTTGGTTCTGGCAATGCAAGCTGAAACTCGGCCAAAAATTAAAATTGCAGTCTGTGCATGAATAAAACCTATTTTGCAACACAGAGAAACATATCTGAAGGTGTTAGAAGTGTTTTGCATGATTTTTGAAGTTAGAGCCTGAAATGTCAGAAAACGGCGTTTCAGCACTTAACAAACTTGGTTCTTGCAATGCAAGCTGAAACTCGGCCAAAAATTAAAATTGCAGTCTGTGCATGTATAAAACCTATTTTGCAACACAGAGAAACATATCTGAAGGTGTTAGAAGTGTTTTGCATGATTTTTGAAGTTAGAGCCTGAAATGTCAGAAAACAGCGTTTCAGCACATAACAGACTTGGTTCAGGCAATGCAAGCTGAAACTCGGCCCAAAATTAAAATTGCAGTCTGTGCATGAATAAAACCTATTTTGCAACACAGAGAAACATATCTGAAGGTGTTAGAAGTGTTTTGCATGATTTTTGAAGTTAGAGCCTGAAATGTCAGAAAACGCCGTTTCAGCACATAACAAACTTGGTTCAGGCAATGCAAGCTGAAACTCGGCCCAAAATTAAAATTGCAGTCTGTGCATGAATAAAACCTATTTTTCAACACAGAGAAACATATCTGAAGGTGTTAGAAGTGTTTTGCATGATTTTTGAAGTTAGAGCTTGAAATGTCAGAAAACGGCGTTTCAGCACATAACAAACTTGGTTCTGGCAATGCAAGCTGAAACTCGGTCCAAAATTAAAATTGCAGTCTGTGCATGAATAAAACCTATTTTGCAACACAGAGAAACATATCTGAAGGTGTTAGAAGTGTTTTGCATGATTTTTGAAGTTAGAGCCTGAAATGTCAGAAAACAGCGTTTCAGCACATAACAAACTTGGTTCTGGTAATGCAAGCTGAAACTCGGCCAAAAATTAAAATTGCAGTCTGTGCATGAATAAAACCTATTTTGCAACACAGAGAAACATATCTGAAGGTGTTAGAAGTGTTTTGCATGATTTTTGAAGTTAGAGCCTGAAATGTCAGAAAACGGCGTTTCAGCACTTAACAAACTTGGTTCTGGCAATGCAAGCTGAAACTCGGCCAAAAATTAAAATTGCAGTCTGTGCATGTATAAAACCTATTTTGCAACACAGAGAAACATATCTGAAGGTGTTAGAAGTGTTTTGCATGATTTTTGAAGTTAGAGCCTGAAATGTCAGAAAACGGCGTTTCAGCACATAACAAACTTGGTTCTGGTAATGCAAGCTGAAACTCGGCCAAAAATTAAAATTGCAGTCTGTGCATGAATAAAACCTATTTTGCAACACAGAGAAACATATCTGAAGGTGTTAGAAGTGTTTTGCATGATTTTTGAAGTTAGAGCCTGAAATGTCAGAAAACGGCGTTTCAGCACATAAAAAACTTGTTTCAGGCAATGCAAGCTGAAACTCGGTCCAAAATTAAAATTGCAGTCTGTGCATGAATAAAACCTATTTTGCAACACAGAGAAACATATCTGAAGGTTTTAGAAGTGTTTTGCATGATTTTTGAAGTTAGAGCCTGAAATGTCAGAAAACAGCGTTTCAGCACATAACAAACTTGGTTCTGGTAATGCAAGCTGAAACTCGGCCAAAAATTTAAATTGCAGTCTGTGCATGAATAAAACCTATTTTGCAACACAGAGAAACATATCTGAAGGTGTTAGAAGTGTTTTGCATGATTTTTGAAGTTAGAGCCTGAAATGTCAGAAAACGCCGTTTCAGCACATAACAAACTTGGTTCAGGCAATGCAAGCTGAAACTCGGCCCAAAATTAAAATTGCAGTCTGTGCATGAATAAAACCTATTTTTCAACACAGAGAAACATATCTGAAGGTGTTAGAAGTGTTTTGCATGATTTTTGAAGTTAGAGCCTGAAATGTCAGAAAACAGCGTTTCAGCACATAACAAACTTGGTTCTGGTAATGCAAGCTGAAACTCGGCCAAAAATTAAAATTGCAGTCTGTGCATGAATAAAACCTATTTTGCAACACAGAGAAACATATCTGAAGGTGTTAGAAGTGTTTTGCATGATTTTTGAAGTTAGAACCTGAAATGTCAGAAAACGGCGTTTCAGCACATAACAAACTCGGTTCAGGCAATGCAAGCTGAAACTCGGCCCAAAATTAAAATTGCAGTCTGTGCATGAATAAAACCTATTTTGCAACACAGAGAAACATATCTGAAGGTTTTAGAAGTGTTTTGCATGATTTTTGAAGTTAGAGCCTGAAATGTCAGAAAACAGCGTTTCAGCACATAACAAACTTGGTTCTGGTAATGCAAGCTGAAACTCGGCCAAAAATTAAAATTGCAGTCTGTGCATGAATAAAACCTATTTTGCAACACAGAGAAACATATCTGAAGGTGTTAGAAGTGTTTTGCATGATTTTTGAAGTTAGAGCCTGAAATGTCAGAAAAAGGCTTTTCAGCACATAACAAACTTGGTTCAGGCAATGCAAGCTGAAACTCGGCCCAAAATTAAAATTGCAGTCTGTGCATGAATAAAACCTATTTTGCAACACAGAGAAACATATATGAAGGTGTTAGAAGTGTTTTGCATGATTTTTGAAGTTAGAGCCTGAAATGTCAGAAAACGGCGTTTCAGCACTTAACAAACTTGGTTCTGGCAATGCAAGCTGAAACTCGGCCAAAAATTAAAATTGCAGTCTGTGCATGAATAAAACCTATTTTTCAACACAGAGAAACACATCTGAAGGTGTTAGAAGTGTTTTGCATGATTTCTGAAGTTAGAGCCTGAAATGTCAGAAAACGGCGTTTCAGCACATAACAAACTTGGTTCTGGCAATGCAAGCTGAAACTCGGTCCAAAATTAAAATTGCAGTCTGTGCATGAATAAAACCTATTTTGCAACACAGAGAAACATATCTGAAGGTGTTAGAAGTGTTTTGCATGATTTTTGAAGTTAGAGCCTGAAATGTCAGAAAACGGCGTTTCAGCACATAACAAACTTGGTTCTGGCAATGCAAGCTGAAACTCGGTCCAAAATTAAAATTGCAGTCTGTGCATGAATAAAACCTATTTTGCAACACAGAGAAACATATCTGAAGGTGTTAGAAGTGTTTTGCATGATTTTTGAAGTTAGAGCCTGAAATGTCAGAAAACAGCGTTTCAGCACATAACAAACTTGGTTCTGGTAATGCAAGCTGAAACTCGGCCAAAAATTAAAATTGCAGTCTGTGCATGAATAAAACCTATTTTGCAACACAGAGAAACATATCTGAAGGTGTTAGAAGTGTTTTGCATGATTTTTGAAGTTAGAGCCTGAAATGTCAGAAAACTGTGTTTTAGCACATAACAAACTTGGTTCTGGCAATGCAAGCTGAAACTCGGTCCAAAATTAAAATTGCAGTCTGTGCATGAATAAAACCTATTTTGCAACACAGAGAAACATATCTGAAGGTGTTAGAAGTGTTTTGCATGATTTTTGAAGTTAGAGCCTGAAATGTCAGAAAACGGCGTTTCAGCACATAACAAACTTGGTTCAGGCAATGCAAGCTGCAACTCGGTCCAAAATTAAAATTGCAGTCTGTGCATGAATAAAACCTATTTTGCAACACAGAGAAACATATCTGAAGGTTTTAGAAGTGTTTTGCATGATTTTTGAAGTTAGAGCCTGAAATGTCAGAAAACGGCGTTTCAGCACATAACAAACTTGGTTCTGGCAATGCAAGCTGAAACTCGGTCCAAAATTAAAATTGCAGTCTGTGCATGAATAAAACCTATTTTGCAACACAGAGAAACATATCTGAAGGTGTTAGAAGTGTTTTGCATGATTTTTGAAGTTAGAGCCTGAAATGTCAGAAAACGGCGTTTCAGCACTTAACAAACTTGGTTCTGGCAATGCAAGCTGAAACTCTGCCAAAAATTAAAATTGCAGTCTGTGCATGAATAAAACCTATTTTGCAACACAGAGAAACATATCTGAAGGTGTTAGAAGTGTTTTGCATGATTTTTGAAGTTAGAGCCTGAAATGTCAGAAAACAGCGTTTCAGCACATAACAAACTTGGTTCTGGTAATGCAAGCTGAAACTCGGCCAAAAATTAAAATTGCAGTCTGTGCATGAATAAAACCTATTTTGCAACACAGAGAAACATATCTGAAGGTGTTAGAAGTGTTTTGCATGATTTTTGAAGTTAGAGCCTGAAATGTCAGAAAACGGCGTTTCAGCACATAACAAACTTGGTTCAGGCAATGCAAGCTGAAACTCGGCCAAAAATTAAAATTGCAGTCTGTGCATGAATAAAACCTATTTTGCAACACAGAGAAACATATCTGAAGGTGTTAGAAGTGTTTTGCATGATTTTTGAAGTTAGAGCCTGAAATGTCTGAAAACGGCGTTTCAGCACTTAACAAACTTGGTTCTGGTAATGCAAGCTGAAACTCGGCCAAAAATTAAAATTGCAGTCTGTGCATGAATAAAACCTATTTTGCAACACAGAGAAACATATCTGAAGGTGTTAGAAGTGTTTTGCATGATTTTTGAAGTTAGAGCCTGAAATGTCAGAAAACGGCGTTTCAGCACTTAACAAACTTGGTTCTGGCAATGCAAGCTGAAACTCGGCCAAAAATTAAAATTGCAGTCTGTGCATGAATAAAACCTATTTTGCAACACAGAGAAACATATCTGAAGGTGTTAGAAGTGTTTTGCATGATTTTTGAAGTTAGAGCCTGAAATGTCAGAAAACAGCGTTTCAGCACATAACAAACTTGGTTCTGGTAATGCAAGCTGAAACTCGGCCAAAAATTTAAATTGCAGTCTGTGCATGAATAAAACCTATTTTGCAACACAGAGAAACATATCTGAAGGTGTTAGAAGTGTTTTGCATGATTTTTGAAGTTAGAGCCTGAAATGTCAGAAAACGCCGTTTCAGCACATAACAAACTTGGTTCAGGCAATGCAAGCTGAAACTCGGACCAAAATTAAAATTGCAGTCTGTGCATGAATAAAACCTATTTTTCAACACAGAGAAACATATCTGAAGGTGTTAGAAGTGTTTTGCATGATTTTTGAAGTTAGAGCCTGAAATGTCAGAAAAAGGCTTTTCAGCACATAAAAAACTTGTTTCAGGCAATGCAAGCTGAAACTCGGTCCAAAATTAAAATTGCAGTCTGTGCATGAATAAAACCTATTTTGCAACACAGAGAAACATATCTGAAGGTTTTAGAAGTGTTTTGCATGATTTTTGAAGTTAGAGCCTGAAATGTCAGAAAACAGCGTTTCAGCACATAACAAACTTGGTTCTGGTAATGCAAGCTGAAACTCGGCCAAAAATTTAAATTGCAGTCTGTGCATGAATAAAACCTATTTTGCAACACAGAGAAACATATCTGAAGGTGTTAGAAGTGTTTTGCATGATTTTTGAAGTTAGAGCCTGAAATGTCAGAAAACGCCGTTTCAGCACATAACAAACTTGGTTCAGGCAATGCAAGCTGAAACTCGGCCCAAAATTAAAATTGCAGTCTGTGCATGAATAAAACCTATTTTTCAACACAGAGAAACATATCTGAAGGTGTTAGAAGTGTTTTGCATGATTTTTGAAGTTAGAGCCTGAAATGTCAGAAAACAGCGTTTCAGCACATAACAAACTTGGTTCTGGTAATGCAAGCTGAAACTCGGCCAAAAATTAAAATTGCAGTCTGTGCATGAATAAAACCTATTTTGCAACACAGAGAAACATATCTGAAGGTGTTAGAAGTGTTTTGCATGATTTTTGAAGTTAGAGCCTGAAATGTCAGAAAACGGCGTTTCAGCACATAACAAACTCGGTTCAGGCAATGCAAGCTGAAACTCGGCCCAAAATTAAAATTGCAGTCTGTGCATGAATAAAACCTATTTTGCAACACAGAGAAACATATCTGAAGGTTTTAGAAGTGTTTTGCATGATTTTTGAAGTTAGAGCCTGAAATGTCAGAAAACAGCGTTTCAGCACATAACAAACTTGGTTCTGGTAATGCAAGCTGAAACTCGGCCAAAAATTAAAATTGCAGTCTGTGCATGAATAAAACCTATTTTGCAACACAGAGAAACATATCTGAAGGTGTTAGAAGTGTTTTGCATGATTTTTGAAGTTAGAGCCTGAAATGTCAGAAAACAGCGTTTCAGCACATAACAAACTTGGTTCTGGTAATGCAAGCTGAAACTCGGCCAAAAATTAAAATTGCAGTCTGTGCATGAATAAAACCTATTTTGCAACACAGAGAAACATATCTGAAGGTGTTAGAAGTGTTTTGCATGATTTTTGAAGTTAGAGCCTGAAATGTCAGAAAAAGGCTTTTCAGCACATAACAAACTTGGTTCAGGCAATGCAAGCTGAAACTCGGCCCAAAATTAAAATTGCAGTCTGTGCATGAATAAAACCTATTTTGCAACACAGAGAAACATATATGAAGGTGTTAGAAGTGTTTTGCATGATTTTTGAAGTTAGAGCCTGAAATGTCAGAAAACGGCGTTTCAGCACTTAACAAACTTGGTTCTGGCAATGCAAGCTGAAACTCGGCCAAAAATTAAAATTGCAGTCTGTGCATGAATAAAACCTATTTTTCAACACAGAGAAACACATCTGAAGGTGTTAGAAGTGTTTTGCATGATTTTTGAAGTTAGAGCCTGAAATGTCAGAAAACGGCGTTTCAGCACATAACAAACTTGGTTCTGGCAATGCAAGCTGAAACTCTGCCAAAAATTAAAATTGCAGTCTGTGCATGAATAAAACCTATTTTGCAACACAGAGAAACATATCTGAAGGTGTTAGAAGTGTTTTGCATGATTTTTGAAGTTAGAGCCTGAAATGTCAGAAAACAGCGTTTCAGCACATAACAAACTTGGTTCTGGTAATGCAAGCTGAAACTCGGCCAAAAATTAAAATTGCAGTCTGTGCATGAATAAAACCTATTTTGCAACACAGAGAAACATATCTGAAGGTGTTAGAAGTGTTTTGCATGATTTTTGAAGTTAGAGCCTGAAATGTCAGAAAACGCCGTTTCAGCACATAACAAACTTGGTTCAGGCAATGCAAGCTGAAACTCGGCCAAAAATTTAAATTGCAGTCTGTGCATGAATAAAACCTATTTTGCAACACAGAGAAACATATCTGAAGGTGTTAGAAGTGTTTTGCATGATTTTTGAAGTTAGAGCCTGAAATGTCTGAAAACGGCGTTTCAGCACTTAACAAACTTGGTTCTGGTAATGCAAGCTGAAACTCGGCCAAAAATTAAAATTGCAGTCTGTGCATGAATAAAACCTATTTTACAACACAGAGAAACATATCTGAAGGTGTTAGAAGTGTTTTGCATGATTTTTGAAGTTAGAGCCTGAAATGTCAGAAAACGGCGTTTCAGCACTTAACAAACTTGGTTCTGGCAATGCAAGCTGAAACTCGGCCAAAAATTAAAATTGCAGTCTGTGCATGAATAAAACCTATTTTGCAACACAGAGAAACATATCTGAAGGTGTTAGAAGTGTTTTGCATGATTTTTGAAGTTAGAGCCTGAAATGTCAGAAAACGCCGTTTCAGCACATAACAAACTTGGTTCAGGCAATGCAAGCTGAAACTCGGCCCAAAATTAAAATTGCAGTCTGTGCATGAATAAAACCTATTTTTCAACACAGAGAAACATATCTGAAGGTGTTAGAAGTGTTTTGCATGATTTTTGAAGTTAGAGCCTGAAATGTCAGAAAAAGGCTTTTCAGCACATAACAAACTTGTTTCAGGCAATGCAAGCTGAAACTCGGTCCAAAATTAAAATTGCAGTCTGTGCATGAATAAAACCTATTTTGCAACACAGAGAAACATATCTGAAGGTTTTAGAAGTGTTTTGCATGATTTTTGAAGTTAGAGCCTGAAATGTCAGAAAACAGCGTTTCAGCACATAACAAACTTGGTTCTGGTAATGCAAGCTGAAACTCGGCCCAAAATTAAAATTGCAGTCTGTGCATGAATAAAACCTATTTTGCAACACAGAGAAACATATCTGAAGGTGTTAGAAGTGTTTTGCATGATTTTTGAAGTTAGAGCCTGAAATGTCAGAAAACGCCGTTTCAGCACATAACAAACTTGGTTCAGGCAATGCAAGCTGAAACTCGGCCCAAAATTAAAATTGCAGTCTGTGCATGAATAAAACCTATTTTTCAACACAGAGAAACATATCTGAAGGTGTTAGAAGTGTTTTGCATGATTTTTGAAGTTAGAGCCTGAAATGTCAGAAAACAGCGTTTCAGCACATAACAAACTTGGTTCTGGTAATGCAAGCTGAAACTCGGCCAAAAATTAAAATTGCAGTCTGTGCATGAATAAAACCTATTTTGCAACACAGAGAAACATATCTGAAGGTGTTAGAAGTGTTTTGCATGATTTTTGAAGTTAGAGCCTGAAATGTCAGAAAACGGCGTTTCAGCACATAACAAACTCGGTTCAGGCAATGCAAGCTGAAACTCGGCCCAAAATTAAAATTGCAGTCTGTGCATGAATAAAACCTATTTTGCAACACAGAGAAAGACATCTGAAGGTTTTAGAAGTGTTTTGCATGATTTTTGAAGTTAGAGCCTGAAATGTCAGAAAACAGCGTTTCAGCACATAACAAACTTGGTTCTGGTAAGGCAAGCTGAAACTCGGCCAAAAATTAAAATTGCAGTCTGTGCATGAATAAAACCTATTTTGCAACACAGAGAAACATATCTGAAGGTGTTAGAAGTGTTTTGCATGATTTTTGAAGTTAGAGCCTGAAATGTCAGAAAACGCCGTTTCAGCACATAACAAACTTGGTTCAGGCAATGCAAGCTGAAACTCGGCCCAAAATTAAAATTGCAGTCTGTGCATGAATAAAACCTATTTTTCAACACAGAGAAACATATCTGAAGGTGTTAGAAGTGTTTTGCATGATTTTTGAAGTTAGAGCCTGAAATGTCAGAAAAAGGCTTTTCAGCACATAACAAACTTGTTTCAGGCAATGCAAGCTGAAACTCGGTCCAAAATTAAAATTGCAGTCTGTGCATGAATAAAACCTATTTTGCAACACAGAGAAACATATCTGAAGGTGTTAGAAGTGTTTTGCATGATTTTTGAAGTTAGAGCCTGAAATGTCAGAAAACGGCGTTTCAGCACATAACAAACTCGGTTCAGGCAATGCAAGCTGAAACTCGGCCAAAAATTAAAATTGCAGTCTGTGCATGAATAAAACCTATTTTGCAACACAGAGAAACATATCTGAAGGTGTTAGAAGTGTTTTGCATGATTTTTGAAGTTAGAGCCTGAAATGTCAGAAAAAGGCTTTTCAGCACATAACAAACTTGGTTCAGGCAATGCAAGCTGAAACTCGGCCCAAAATTAAAATTGCAGTCTGTGCATGAATAAAACCTATTTTGCAACACAGAGAAACATATATGAAGGTGTTAGAAGTGTTTTGCATGATTTTTGAAGTTAGAGCCTGAAATGTCAGAAAACGGCGTTTCAGCACTTAACAAACTTGGTTCTGGCAATGCAAGCTGAAACTCGGCCAAAAATTAAAATTGCAGTCTGTGCATGAATAAAACCTATTTTTCAACACAGAGAAACATATCTGAAGGTGTTAGAAGTGTTTTGCATGATTTTTGAAGTTAGAGCCTGAAATGTCAGAAAACGGCGTTTCAGCACATAACAAACTTGGTTCTGGCAATGCAAGCTGAAACTCGGTCCAAAATTAAAATTGCAGTCTGTGCATGAATAAAACCTATTTTGCAACACAGAGAAACATATCTGAAGGTGTTAGAAGTGTTTTGCATGATTTTTGAAGTTAGAGCCTGAAATGTCAGAAAACGGCGTTTCAGCACTTAACAAACTTGGTTCTGGCAATGCAAGCTGAAACTCTGCCAAAAATTAAAATTGCAGTCTGTGCATGAATAAAACCTATTTTGCAACACAGAGAAACATATCTGAAGGTGTTAGAAGTGTTTTGCATGATTTTTGAAGTTAGAGCCTGAAATGTCAGAAAACAGCGTTTCAGCACATAACAAACTTGGTTCTGGTAATGCAAGCTGAAACTCGGCCAAAAATTAAAATTGCAGTCTGTGCATGAATAAAACCTATTTTGCAACACAGAGAAACATATCTGAAGGTGTTAGAAGTGTTTTGCATGATTTTTGAAGTTAGAGCCTGAAATGTCAGAAAACGGCGTTTCAGCACATAACAAACTTGGTTCAGGCAATGCAAGCTGAAACTCGGCCAAAAATTAAAATTGCAGTCTGTGCATGAATAAAACCTATTTTGCAACACAGAGAAACATATCTGAAGGTGTTAGAAGTGTTTTGCATGATTTTTGAAGTTAGAGCCTGAAATGTCTGAAAACGGCGTTTCAGCACTTAACAAACTTGGTTCTGGTAATGCAAGCTGAAACTCGGCCAAAAATTAAAATTGCAGTCTGTGCATGAATAAAACCTATTTTGCAACACAGAGAAACATATCTGAAGGTGTTAGAAGTGTTTTGCATGATTATTGAACTTAGAGCCTGAAATGTCAGAAAACGGCGTTTCAGCACTTAACAAACTTGGTTCTGGCAATGCAAGCTGAAACTCGGCCAAAAATTAAAATTGCAGTCTGTGCATGAATAAAACCTATTTTGCAACACAGAGAAACATATCTGAAGGTGTTAGAAGTGTTTTGCATGATTTTTGAAGTTAGAGCCTGAAATGTCAGAAAACGCCGTTTCAGCACATAACAAACTTGGTTCAGGCAATGCAAGCTGAAACTCGGCCCAAAATTAAAATTGCAGTCTGTGCATGAATAAAACCTATTTTTCAACACAGAGAAACATATCTGAAGGTGTTAGAAGTGTTTTGCATGATTTTTGAAGTTAGAGCCTGAAATGTCAGAAAACGGCGTTTCAGCACATAAAAAACTTGTTTCAGGCAATGCAAGCTGAAACTCGGTCCAAAATTAAAATTGCAGTCTGTGCATGAATAAAACCTATTTTGCAACACAGAGAAACATATCTGAAGGTTTTAGAAGTGTTTTGCATGATTTTTGAAGTTAGAGCCTGAAATGTCAGAAAACAGCGTTTCAGCACATAACAAACTTGGTTCTGGTAATGCAAGCTGAAACTCGGCCAAAAATTTAAATTGCAGTCTGTGCATGAATAAAACCTATTTTGCAACACAGAGAAACATATCTGAAGGTGTTAGAAGTGTTTTGCATGATTTTTGAAGTTAGAGCCTGAAATGTCAGAAAACGCCGTTTCAGCACATAACAAACTTGGTTCAGGCAATGCAAGCTGAAACTCGGCCCAAAATTAAAATTGCAGTCTGTGCATGAATAAAACCTATTTTTCAACACAGAGAAACATATCTGAAGGTGTTAGAAGTGTTTTGCATGATTTTTGAAGTTAGAGCCTGAAATGTCAGAAAACAGCGTTTCAGCACATAACAAACTTGGTTCTGGTAATGCAAGCTGAAACTCGGCCAAAAATTAAAATTGCAGTCTGTGCATGAATAAAACCTATTTTGCAACACAGAGAAACATATCTGAAGGTGTTAGAAGTGTTTTGCATGATTTTTGAAGTTAGAACCTGAAATGTCAGAAAACGGCGTTTCAGCACATAACAAACTCGGTTCAGGCAATGCAAGCTGAAACTCGGCCCAAAATTAAAATTGCAGTCTGTGCATGAATAAAACCTATTTTGCAACACAGAGAAACATATCTGAAGGTTTTAGAAGTGTTTTGCATGATTTTTGAAGTTAGAGCCTGAAATGTCAGAAAACAGCGTTTCAGCACATAACAAACTTGGTTCTGGTAATGCAAGCTGAAACTCGGCCAAAAATTAAAATTGCAGTCTGTGCATGAATAAAACCTATTTTGCAACACAGAGAAACATATCTGAAGGTGTTAGAAGTGTTTTGCATGATTTTTGAAGTTAGAGCCTGAAATGTCAGAAAAAGGCTTTTCAGCACATAACAAACTTGGTTCAGGCAATGCAAGCTGAAACTCGGCCCAAAATTAAAATTGCAGTCTGTGCATGAATAAAACCTATTTTGCAACACAGAGAAACATATATGAAGGTGTTAGAAGTGTTTTGCATGATTTTTGAAGTTAGAGCCTGAAATGTCAGAAAACGGCGTTTCAGCACTTAACAAACTTGGTTCTGGCAATGCAAGCTGAAACTCGGCCAAAAATTAAAATTGCAGTCTGTGCATGAATAAAACCTATTTTTCAACACAGAGAAACACATCTGAAGGTGTTAGAAGTGTTTTGCATGATTTCTGAAGTTAGAGCCTGAAATGTCAGAAAACGGCGTTTCAGCACATAACAAACTTGGTTCTGGCAATGCAAGCTGAAACTCGGTCCAAAATTAAAATTGCAGTCTGTGCATGAATAAAACCTATTTTGCAACACAGAGAAACATATCTGAAGGTGTTAGAAGTGTTTTGCATGATTTTTGAAGTTAGAGCCTGAAATGTCAGAAAACGGCGTTTCAGCACATAACAAACTTGGTTCTGGCAATGCAAGCTGAAACTCGGTCCAAAATTAAAATTGCAGTCTGTGCATGAATAAAACCTATTTTGCAACACAGAGAAACATATCTGAAGGTGTTAGAAGTGTTTTGCATGATTTTTGAAGTTAGAGCCTGAAATGTCAGAAAACAGCGTTTCAGCACATAACAAACTTGGTTCTGGTAATGCAAGCTGAAACTCGGCCAAAAATTAAAATTGCAGTCTGTGCATGAATAAAACCTATTTTGCAACACAGAGAAACATATCTGAAGGTGTTAGAAGTGTTTTGCATGATTTTTGAAGTTAGAGCCTGAAATGTCAGAAAACTGTGTTTTAGCACATAACAAACTTGGTTCTGGCAATGCAAGCTGAAACTCGGTCCAAAATTAAAATTGCAGTCTGTGCATGAATAAAACCTATTTTGCAACACAGAGAAACATATCTGAAGGTGTTAGAAGTGTTTTGCATGATTTTTGAAGTTAGAGCCTGAAATGTCAGAAAACGGCGTTTCAGCACATAACAAACTTGGTTCAGGCAATGCAAGCTGCAACTCGGTCCAAAATTAAAATTGCAGTCTGTGCATGAATAAAACCTATTTTGCAACACAGAGAAACATATCTGAAGGTTTTAGAAGTGTTTTGCATGATTTTTGAAGTTAGAGCCTGAAATGTCAGAAAACGGCGTTTCAGCACATAACAAACTTGGTTCTGGCAATGCAAGCTGAAACTCGGTCCAAAATTAAAATTGCAGTCTGTGCATGAATAAAACCTATTTTGCAACACAGAGAAACATATCTGAAGGTGTTAGAAGTGTTTTGCATGATTTTTGAAGTTAGAGCCTGAAATGTCAGAAAACGGCGTTTCAGCACTTAACAAACTTGGTTCTGGCAATGCAAGCTGAAACTCTGCCAAAAATTAAAATTGCAGTCTGTGCATGAATAAAACCTATTTTGCAACACAGAGAAACATATCTGAAGGTGTTAGAAGTGTTTTGCATGATTTTTGAAGTTAGAGCCTGAAATGTCAGAAAACAGCGTTTCAGCACATAACAAACTTGGTTCTGGTAATGCAAGCTGAAACTCGGCCAAAAATTAAAATTGCAGTCTGTGCATGAATAAAACCTATTTTGCAACACAGAGAAACATATCTGAAGGTGTTAGAAGTGTTTTGCATGATTTTTGAAGTTAGAGCCTGAAATGTCAGAAAACGGCGTTTCAGCACATAACAAACTTGGTTCAGGCAATGCAAGCTGAAACTCGGCCAAAAATTAAAATTGCAGTCTGTGCATGAATAAAACCTATTTTGCAACACAGAGAAACATATCTGAAGGTGTTAGAAGTGTTTTGCATGATTTTTGAAGTTAGAGCCTGAAATGTCTGAAAACGGCGTTTCAGCACTTAACAAACTTGGTTCTGGTAATGCAAGCTGAAACTCGGCCAAAAATTAAAATTGCAGTCTGTGCATGAATAAAACCTATTTTGCAACACAGAGAAACATATCTGAAGGTGTTAGAAGTGTTTTGCATGATTTTTGAAGTTAGAGCCTGAAATGTCAGAAAACGGCGTTTCAGCACTTAACAAACTTGGTTCTGGCAATGCAAGCTGAAACTCGGCCAAAAATTAAAATTGCAGTCTGTGCATGAATAAAACCTATTTTGCAACACAGAGAAACATATCTGAAGGTGTTAGAAGTGTTTTGCATGATTTTTGAAGTTAGAGCCTGAAATGTCAGAAAACAGCGTTTCAGCACATAACAAACTTGGTTCTGGTAATGCAAGCTGAAACTCGGCCAAAAATTTAAATTGCAGTCTGTGCATGAATAAAACCTATTTTGCAACACAGAGAAACATATCTGAAGGTGTTAGAAGTGTTTTGCATGATTTTTGAAGTTAGAGCCTGAAATGTCAGAAAACGCCGTTTCAGCACATAACAAACTTGGTTCAGGCAATGCAAGCTGAAACTCGGACCAAAATTAAAATTGCAGTCTGTGCATGAATAAAACCTATTTTTCAACACAGAGAAACATATCTGAAGGTGTTAGAAGTGTTTTGCATGATTTTTGAAGTTAGAGCCTGAAATGTCAGAAAAAGGCTTTTCAGCACATAAAAAACTTGTTTCAGGCAATGCAAGCTGAAACTCGGTCCAAAATTAAAATTGCAGTCTGTGCATGAATAAAACCTATTTTGCAACACAGAGAAACATATCTGAAGGTTTTAGAAGTGTTTTGCATGATTTTTGAAGTTAGAGCCTGAAATGTCAGAAAACAGCGTTTCAGCACATAACAAACTTGGTTCTGGTAATGCAAGCTGAAACTCGGCCAAAAATTTAAATTGCAGTCTGTGCATGAATAAAACCTATTTTGCAACACAGAGAAACATATCTGAAGGTGTTAGAAGTGTTTTGCATGATTTTTGAAGTTAGAGCCTGAAATGTCAGAAAACGCCGTTTCAGCACATAACAAACTTGGTTCAGGCAATGCAAGCTGAAACTCGGCCCAAAATTAAAATTGCAGTCTGTGCATGAATAAAACCTATTTTTCAACACAGAGAAACATATCTGAAGGTGTTAGAAGTGTTTTGCATGATTTTTGAAGTTAGAGCCTGAAATGTCAGAAAACAGCGTTTCAGCACATAACAAACTTGGTTCTGGTAATGCAAGCTGAAACTCGGCCAAAAATTAAAATTGCAGTCTGTGCATGAATAAAACCTATTTTGCAACACAGAGAAACATATCTGAAGGTGTTAGAAGTGTTTTGCATGATTTTTGAAGTTAGAGCCTGAAATGTCAGAAAACGGCGTTTCAGCACATAACAAACTCGGTTCAGGCAATGCAAGCTGAAACTCGGCCCAAAATTAAAATTGCAGTCTGTGCATGAATAAAACCTATTTTGCAACACAGAGAAACATATCTGAAGGTTTTAGAAGTGTTTTGCATGATTTTTGAAGTTAGAGCCTGAAATGTCAGAAAACAGCGTTTCAGCACATAACAAACTTGGTTCTGGTAATGCAAGCTGAAACTCGGCCAAAAATTAAAATTGCAGTCTGTGCATGAATAAAACCTATTTTGCAACACAGAGAAACATATCTGAAGGTGTTAGAAGTGTTTTGCATGATTTTTGAAGTTAGAGCCTGAAATGTCAGAAAACAGCGTTTCAGCACATAACAAACTTGGTTCTGGTAATGCAAGCTGAAACTCGGCCAAAAATTAAAATTGCAGTCTGTGCATGAATAAAACCTATTTTGCAACACAGAGAAACATATCTGAAGGTGTTAGAAGTGTTTTGCATGATTTTTGAAGTTAGAGCCTGAAATGTCAGAAAAAGGCTTTTCAGCACATAACAAACTTGGTTCAGGCAATGCAAGCTGAAACTCGGCCCAAAATTAAAATTGCAGTCTGTGCATGAATAAAACCTATTTTGCAACACAGAGAAACATATATGAAGGTGTTAGAAGTGTTTTGCATGATTTTTGAAGTTAGAGCCTGAAATGTCAGAAAACGGCGTTTCAGCACTTAACAAACTTGGTTCTGGCAATGCAAGCTGAAACTCGGCCAAAAATTAAAATTGCAGTCTGTGCATGAATAAAACCTATTTTTCAACACAGAGAAACACATCTGAAGGTGTTAGAAGTGTTTTGCATGATTTTTGAAGTTAGAGCCTGAAATGTCAGAAAACGGCGTTTCAGCACATAACAAACTTGGTTCTGGCAATGCAAGCTGAAACTCTGCCAAAAATTAAAATTGCAGTCTGTGCATGAATAAAACCTATTTTGCAACACAGAGAAACATATCTGAAGGTGTTAGAAGTGTTTTGCATGATTTTTGAAGTTAGAGCCTGAAATGTCAGAAAACAGCGTTTCAGCACATAACAAACTTGGTTCTGGTAATGCAAGCTGAAACTCGGCCAAAAATTAAAATTGCAGTCTGTGCATGAATAAAACCTATTTTGCAACACAGAGAAACATATCTGAAGGTGTTAGAAGTGTTTTGCATGATTTTTGAAGTTAGAGCCTGAAATGTCAGAAAACGCCGTTTCAGCACATAACAAACTTGGTTCAGGCAATGCAAGCTGAAACTCGGCCAAAAATTTAAATTGCAGTCTGTGCATGAATAAAACCTATTTTGCAACACAGAGAAACATATCTGAAGGTGTTAGAAGTGTTTTGCATGATTTTTGAAGTTAGAGCCTGAAATGTCTGAAAACGGCGTTTCAGCACTTAACAAACTTGGTTCTGGTAATGCAAGCTGAAACTCGGCCAAAAATTAAAATTGCAGTCTGTGCATGAATAAAACCTATTTTACAACACAGAGAAACATATCTGAAGGTGTTAGAAGTGTTTTGCATGATTTTTGAAGTTAGAGCCTGAAATGTCAGAAAACGGCGTTTCAGCACTTAACAAACTTGGTTCTGGCAATGCAAGCTGAAACTCGGCCAAAAATTAAAATTGCAGTCTGTGCATGAATAAAACCTATTTTGCAACACAGAGAAACATATCTGAAGGTGTTAGAAGTGTTTTGCATGATTTTTGAAGTTAGAGCCTGAAATGTCAGAAAACGCCGTTTCAGCACATAACAAACTTGGTTCAGGCAATGCAAGCTGAAACTCGGCCCAAAATTAAAATTGCAGTCTGTGCATGAATAAAACCTATTTTTCAACACAGAGAAACATATCTGAAGGTGTTAGAAGTGTTTTGCATGATTTTTGAAGTTAGAGCCTGAAATGTCAGAAAAAGGCTTTTCAGCACATAACAAACTTGTTTCAGGCAATGCAAGCTGAAACTCGGTCCAAAATTAAAATTGCAGTCTGTGCATGAATAAAACCTATTTTGCAACACAGAGAAACATATCTGAAGGTTTTAGAAGTGTTTTGCATGATTTTTGAAGTTAGAGCCTGAAATGTCAGAAAACAGCGTTTCAGCACATAACAAACTTGGTTCTGGTAATGCAAGCTGAAACTCGGCCCAAAATTAAAATTGCAGTCTGTGCATGAATAAAACCTATTTTGCAACACAGAGAAACATATCTGAAGGTGTTAGAAGTGTTTTGCATGATTTTTGAAGTTAGAGCCTGAAATGTCAGAAAACGCCGTTTCAGCACATAACAAACTTGGTTCAGGCAATGCAAGCTGAAACTCGGCCCAAAATTAAAATTGCAGTCTGTGCATGAATAAAACCTATTTTTCAACACAGAGAAACATATCTGAAGGTGTTAGAAGTGTTTTGCATGATTTTTGAAGTTAGAGCCTGAAATGTCAGAAAACAGCGTTTCAGCACATAACAAACTTGGTTCTGGTAATGCAAGCTGAAACTCGGCCAAAAATTAAAATTGCAGTCTGTGCATGAATAAAACCTATTTTGCAACACAGAGAAACATATCTGAAGGTGTTAGAAGTGTTTTGCATGATTTTTGAAGTTAGAGCCTGAAATGTCAGAAAACGGCGTTTCAGCACATAACAAACTCGGTTCAGGCAATGCAAGCTGAAACTCGGCCCAAAATTAAAATTGCAGTCTGTGCATGAATAAAACCTATTTTGCAACACAGAGAAAGACATCTGAAGGTTTTAGAAGTGTTTTGCATGATTTTTGAAGTTAGAGCCTGAAATGTCAGAAAACAGCGTTTCAGCACATAACAAACTTGGTTCTGGTAAGGCAAGCTGAAACTCGGCCAAAAATTAAAATTGCAGTCTGTGCATGAATAAAACCTATTTTGCAACACAGAGAAACATATCTGAAGGTGTTAGAAGTGTTTTGCATGATTTTTGAAGTTAGAGCCTGAAATGTCAGAAAACGCCGTTTCAGCACATAACAAACTTGGTTCAGGCAATGCAAGCTGAAACTCGGCCCAAAATTAAAATTGCAGTCTGTGCATGAATAAAACCTATTTTTCAACACAGAGAAACATATCTGAAGGTGTTAGAAGTGTTTTGCATGATTTTTGAAGTTAGAGCCTGAAATGTCAGAAAAAGGCTTTTCAGCACATAACAAACTTGTTTCAGGCAATGCAAGCTGAAACTCGGTCCAAAATTAAAATTGCAGTCTGTGCATGAATAAAACCTATTTTGCAACACAGAGAAACATATCTGAAGGTGTTAGAAGTGTTTTGCATGATTTTTGAAGTTAGAGCCTGAAATGTCAGAAAACGGCGTTTCAGCACATAACAAACTCGGTTCAGGCAATGCAAGCTGAAACTCGGCCAAAAATTAAAATTGCAGTCTGTGCATGAATAAAACCTATTTTGCAACACAGAGAAACATATCTGAAGGTGTTAGAAGTGTTTTGCATGATTTTTGAAGTTAGAGCCTGAAATGTCAGAAAAAGGCTTTTCAGCACATAACAAACTTGGTTCAGGCAATGCAAGCTGAAACTCGGCCCAAAATTAAAATTGCAGTCTGTGCATGAATAAAACCTATTTTGCAACACAGAGAAACATATATGAAGGTGTTAGAAGTGTTTTGCATGATTTTTGAAGTTAGAGCCTGAAATGTCAGAAAACGGCGTTTCAGCACTTAACAAACTTGGTTCTGGCAATGCAAGCTGAAACTCGGCCAAAAATTAAAATTGCAGTCTGTGCATGAATAAAACCTATTTTTCAACACAGAGAAACATATCTGAAGGTGTTAGAAGTGTTTTGCATGATTTTTGAAGTTAGAGCCTGAAATGTCAGAAAACGGCGTTTCAGCACATAACAAACTTGGTTCTGGCAATGCAAGCTGAAACTCGGTCCAAAATTAAAATTGCAGTCTGTGCATGAATAAAACCTATTTTGCAACACAGAGAAACATATCTGAAGGTGTTAGAAGTGTTTTGCATGATTTTTGAAGTTAGAGCCTGAAATGTCAGAAAACGGCGTTTCAGCACTTAACAAACTTGGTTCTGGCAATGCAAGCTGAAACTCTGCCAAAAATTAAAATTGCAGTCTGTGCATGAATAAAACCTATTTTGCAACACAGAGAAACATATCTGAAGGTGTTAGAAGTGTTTTGCATGATTTTTGAAGTTAGAGCCTGAAATGTCAGAAAACAGCGTTTCAGCACATAACAAACTTGGTTCTGGTAATGCAAGCTGAAACTCGGCCAAAAATTAAAATTGCAGTCTGTGCATGAATAAAACCTATTTTGCAACACAGAGAAACATATCTGAAGGTGTTAGAAGTGTTTTGCATGATTTTTGAAGTTAGAGCCTGAAATGTCAGAAAACGGCGTTTCAGCACATAACAAACTTGGTTCAGGCAATGCAAGCTGAAACTCGGCCAAAAATTAAAATTGCAGTCTGTGCATGAATAAAACCTATTTTGCAACACAGAGAAACATATCTGAAGGTGTTAGAAGTGTTTTGCATGATTTTTGAAGTTAGAGCCTGAAATGTCTGAAAACGGCGTTTCAGCACTTAACAAACTTGGTTCTGGTAATGCAAGCTGAAACTCGGCCAAAAATTAAAATTGCAGTCTGTGCATGAATAAAACCTATTTTGCAACACAGAGAAACATATCTGAAGGTGTTAGAAGTGTTTTGCATGATTATTGAACTTAGAGCCTGAAATGTCAGAAAACGGCGTTTCAGCACTTAACAAACTTGGTTCTGGCAATGCAAGCTGAAACTCGGCCAAAAATTAAAATTGCAGTCTGTGCATGAATAAAACCTATTTTGCAACACAGAGAAACATATCTGAAGGTGTTAGAAGTGTTTTGCATGATTTTTGAAGTTAGAGCCTGAAATGTCAGAAAACGCCGTTTCAGCACATAACAAACTTGGTTCAGGCAATGCAAGCTGAAACTCGGCCCAAAATTAAAATTGCAGTCTGTGCATGAATAAAACCTATTTTTCAACACAGAGAAACATATCTGAAGGTGTTAGAAGTGTTTTGCATGATTTTTGAAGTTAGAGCCTGAAATGTCAGAAAACGGCGTTTCAGCACATAACAAACTCGGTTCAGGCAATGCAAGCTGAAACTCGGCCAAAAATTAAAATTGCAGTCTGTGCATGAATAAAACCTATTTTGCAACACAGAGAAACATATCTGAAGGTGTTAGAAGTGTTTTGCATGATTTTTGAAGTTAGAGCCTGAAATGTCAGAAAACGGCGTTTCAGCACATAACAAACTTGGTTCTGGCAATGCAAGCTGAAACTCGGTCCAAAATTAAAATTGCAGTCTGTGCATGAATAAAACCTATTTTGCAACACAGAGAAACATATCTGAAGGTGTTAGAAGTGTTTTGCATGATTTTTGAAGTTAGAGCCTGAAATGTCAGAAAACGGCGTTTCAGCACTTAACAAACTTGGTTCTGGCAATGCAAGCTGAAACTCTGCCAAAAATTAAAATTGCAGTCTGTGCATGAATAAAACCTATTTTGCAACACAGAGAAACATATCTGAAGGTGTTAGAAGTGTTTTGCATGATTTTTGAAGTTAGAGCCTGAAATGTCAGAAAACAGCGTTTCAGCACATAACAAACTTGGTTCTGGTAATGCAAGCTGAAACTCGGCCAAAAATTAAAATTGCAGTCTGTGCATGAATAAAACCTATTTTGCAACACAGAGAAACATATCTGAAGGTGTTAGAAGTGTTTTGCATGATTTTTGAAGTTAGAGCCTGAAATGTCAGAAAACGGCGTTTCAGCACATAACAAACTTGGTTCAGGCAATGCAAGCTGAAACTCAGCCCAAAATTAAAATTGCAGTCTGTGCATGAATAAAACCTATTTTGCAACACAGAGAAACATATATGAAGGTGTTAGAAGTGTTTTGCATGATTTTTGAAGTTAGAGCCTGAAATGTCAGAAAACGGCGTTTCAGCACTTAACAAACTTGGTTCTGGCAATGCAAGCTGAAACTCGGCCAAAAATTAAAATTGCAGTCTGTGCATGAATAAAACCTATTTTTCAACACAGAGAAACATATCTGAAGGTGTTAGAAGTGTTTTGCATGATTTTTGAAGTTAGAGCCTGAAATGTCAGAAAACGGCGTTTCAGCACATAACAAACTTGGTTCTGGCAATGCAAGCTGAAACTCGGTCCAAAATTAAAATTGCAGTCTGTGCATGAATAAAACCTATTTTGCAACACAGAGAAACATATCTGAAGGTGTTAGAAGTGTTTTGCATGATTTTTGAAGTTAGAGCCTGAAATGTCAGAAAACGGCGTTTCAGCACTTAACAAACTTGGTTCTGGCAATGCAAGCTGAAACTCTGCCAAAAATTAAAATTGCAGTCTGTGCATGAATAAAACCTATTTTGCAACACAGAGAAACATATCTGAAGGTTTTAGAAGTGTTTTGCATGATTTTTGAAGTTAGAGCCTGAAATGTCAGAAAACAGCGTTTCAGCACATAACAAACTTGGTTCTGGTAATGCAAGCTGAAACTCGGCCCAAAATTAAAATTGCAGTCTGTGCATGAATAAAACCTATTTTTCAACACAGAGAAACATATCTGAAGGTGTTAGAAGTGTTTTGCATGATTTTTGAAGTTAGAGCCTGAAATGTCAGAAAAAGTCTTTTCAGCACATAACAAACTTGTTTCAGGCAATGCAAGCTGAAACTCGGTCCAAAATTAAAATTGCAGTCTGTGCATGAATAAAACCTATTTTGCAACACAGAGAAACATATCTGAAGGTGTTAGAAGTGTTTTGCATGATTTTTGAAGTTAGAGCCTGAAATGTCAGAAAACGGCGTTTCAGCACATAACAAACTCGGTTCAGGCAATGCAAGCTGAAACTCGGCCAAAAATTAAAATTGCAGTCTGTGCATGAATAAAACCTATTTTGCAACACAGAGAAACATATCTGAAGGTGTTAGAAGTGTTTTGCATGATTTTTGAAGTTAGAGCCTGAAATGTCAGAAAACGGCGTTTCAGCACATAACAAACTTGGTTCTGGCAATGCAAGCTGAAACTCGGTCCAAAATTAAAATTGCAGTCTGTGCATGAATAAAACCTATTTTGCAACACAGAGAAACATATCTGAAGGTGTTAGAAGTGTTTTGCATGATTTTTGAAGTTAGAGCCTGAAATGTCAGAAAACGGCGTTTCAGCACATAACAAACTTGGTTCAGGCAATGCAAGCTGAAACTCGGCCAAAAATTAAAATTGCAGTCTGTGCATGAATAAAACCTATTTTGCAACACAGAGAAACATATCTGAAGGTGTTAGAAGTGTTTTGCATGATTTTTGAAGTTAGAGCCTGAAATGTCAGAAAACGGCGTTTCAGCACATAACAAACTCGGTTCAGGCAATGCAAGCTGAAACTCGGCCCAAAATTAAAATTGCAGTCTGTGCATGAATAAAACCTATTTTGCAACACAGAGAAAGACATCTGAAGGTTTTAGAAGTGTTTTGCATGATTTTTGAAGTTAGAGCCTGAAATGTCAGAAAACAGCGTTTCAGCACATAACAAACTTGGTTCTGGTAAGGCAAGCTGAAACTCGGCCAAAAATTAAAATTGCAGTCTGTGCATGAATAAAACCTATTTTGCAACACAGAGAAACATATCTGAAGGTGTTAGAAGTGTTTTGCATGATTTTTGAAGTTAGAGCCTGAAATGTCAGAAAACGCCGTTTCAGCACATAACAAACTTGGTTCAGGCAATGCAAGCTGAAACTCGGCCCAAAATTAAAATTGCAGTCTGTGCATGAATAAAACCTATTTTTCAACAGAGAGAAACATATCTGAAGGTGTTAGAAGTGTTTTGCATGATTTTTGAAGTTAGAGCCTGAAATGTCAGAAAAAGGCTTTTCAGCACATAACAAACTTGTTTCAGGCAATGCAAGCTGAAACTCGGTCCAAAATTAAAATTGCAGTCTGTGCATGAATAAAACCTATTTTGCAACACAGAGAAACATATCTGAAGGTGTTAGAAGTGTTTTGCATGATTTTTGAAGTTAGAGCCTGAAATGTCAGAAAACGGCGTTTCAGCACATAACAAACTCGGTTCAGGCAATGCAAGCTGAAACTCGGCCAAAAATTAAAATTGCAGTCTGTGCATGAATAAAACCTATTTTGCAACACAGAGAAACATATCTGAAGGTGTTAGAAGTGTTTTGCATGATTTTTGAAGTTAGAGCCTGAAATGTCAGAAAAAGGCTTTTCAGCACATAACAAACTTGGTTCAGGCAATGCAAGCTGAAACTCGGCCCAAAATTAAAATTGCAGTCTGTGCATGAATAAAACCTATTTTGCAACACAGAGAAACATATATGAAGGTGTTAGAAGTGTTTTGCATGATTTTTGAAGTTAGAGCCTGAAATGTCAGAAAACGGCGTTTCAGCACTTAACAAACTTGGTTCTGGCAATGCAAGCTGAAACTCGGCCAAAAATTAAAATTGCAGTCTGTGCATGAATAAAACCTATTTTTCAACACAGAGAAACATATCTGAAGGTGTTAGAAGTGTTTTGCATGATTTTTGAAGTTAGAGCCTGAAATGTCAGAAAACGGCGTTTCAGCACATAACAAACTTGGTTCTGGCAATGCAAGCTGAAACTCGGTCCAAAATTAAAATTGCAGTCTGTGCATGAATAAAACCTATTTTGCAACACAGAGAAACATATCTGAAGGTGTTAGAAGTGTTTTGCATGATTTTTGAAGTTAGAGCCTGAAATGTCAGAAAACGGCGTTTCAGCACTTAACAAACTTGGTTCTGGCAATGCAAGCTGAAACTCTGCCAAAAATTAAAATTGCAGTCTGTGCATGAATAAAACCTATTTTGCAACACAGAGAAACATATCTGAAGGTGTTAGAAGTGTTTTGCATGATTTTTGAAGTTAGAGCCTGAAATGTCAGAAAACAGCGTTTCAGCACATAACAAACTTGGTTCTGGTAATGCAAGCTGAAACTCGGCCAAAAATTAAAATTGCAGTCTGTGCATGAATAAAACCTATTTTGCAACACAGAGAAACATATCTGAAGGTGTTAGAAGTGTTTTGCATGATTTTTGAAGTTAGAGCCTGAAATGTCAGAAAACGGCGTTTCAGCACATAACAAACTTGGTTCAGGCAATGCAAGCTGAAACTCGGCCAAAAATTAAAATTGCAGTCTGTGCATGAATAAAACCTATTTTGCAACACAGAGAAACATATCTGAAGGTGTTAGAAGTGTTTTGCATGATTTTTGAAGTTAGAGCCTGAAATGTCTGAAAACGGCGTTTCAGCACTTAACAAACTTGGTTCTGGTAATGCAAGCTGAAACTCGGCCAAAAATTAAAATTGCAGTCTGTGCATGAATAAAACCTATTTTGCAACACAGAGAAACATATCTGAAGGTGTTAGAAGTGTTTTGCATGATTATTGAACTTAGAGCCTGAAATGTCAGAAAACGGCGTTTCAGCACTTAACAAACTTGGTTCTGGCAATGCAAGCTGAAACTCGGCCAAAAATTAAAATTGCAGTCTGTGCATGAATAAAACCTATTTTGCAACACAGAGAAACATATCTGAAGGTGTTAGAAGTGTTTTGCATGATTTTTGAAGTTAGAGCCTGAAATGTCAGAAAACGCCGTTTCAGCACATAACAAACTTGGTTCAGGCAATGCAAGCTGAAACTCGGCCCAAAATTAAAATTGCAGTCTGTGCATGAATAAAACCTATTTTTCAACACAGAGAAACATATCTGAAGGTGTTAGAAGTGTTTTGCATGATTTTTGAAGTTAGAGCCTGAAATGTCAGAAAACGGCGTTTCAGCACATAACAAACTCGGTTCAGGCAATGCAAGCTGAAACTCGGCCAAAAATTAAAATTGCAGTCTGTGCATGAATAAAACCTATTTTGCAACACAGAGAAACATATCTGAAGGTGTTAGAAGTGTTTTGCATGATTTTTGAAGTTAGAGCCTGAAATGTCAGAAAACGGCGTTTCAGCACATAACAAACTTGGTTCTGGCAATGCAAGCTGAAACTCGGTCCAAAATTAAAATTGCAGTCTGTGCATGAATAAAACCTATTTTGCAACACAGAGAAACATATCTGAAGGTGTTAGAAGTGTTTTGCATGATTTTTGAAGTTAGAGCCTGAAATGTCAGAAAACGGCGTTTCAGCACTTAACAAACTTGGTTCTGGCAATGCAAGCTGAAACTCTGCCAAAAATTAAAATTGCAGTCTGTGCATGAATAAAACCTATTTTGCAACACAGAGAAACATATCTGAAGGTGTTAGAAGTGTTTTGCATGATTTTTGAAGTTAGAGCCTGAAATGTCAGAAAACAGCGTTTCAGCACATAACAAACTTGGTTCTGGTAATGCAAGCTGAAACTCGGCCAAAAATTAAAATTGCAGTCTGTGCATGAATAAAACCTATTTTGCAACACAGAGAAACATATCTGAAGGTGTTAGAAGTGTTTTGCATGATTTTTGAAGTTAGAGCCTGAAATGTCAGAAAACGGCGTTTCAGCACATAACAAACTTGGTTCAGGCAATGCAAGCTGAAACTCAGCCCAAAATTAAAATTGCAGTCTGTGCATGAATAAAACCTATTTTGCAACACAGAGAAACATATATGAAGGTGTTAGAAGTGTTTTGCATGATTTTTGAAGTTAGAGCCTGAAATGTCAGAAAACGGCGTTTCAGCACTTAACAAACTTGGTTCTGGCAATGCAAGCTGAAACTCGGCCAAAAATTAAAATTGCAGTCTGTGCATGAATAAAACCTATTTTTCAACACAGAGAAACATATCTGAAGGTGTTAGAAGTGTTTTGCATGATTTTTGAAGTTAGAGCCTGAAATGTCAGAAAACGGCGTTTCAGCACATAACAAACTTGGTTCTGGCAATGCAAGCTGAAACTCGGTCCAAAATTAAAATTGCAGTCTGTGCATGAATAAAACCTATTTTGCAACACAGAGAAACATATCTGAAGGTGTTAGAAGTGTTTTGCATGATTTTTGAAGTTAGAGCCTGAAATGTCAGAAAACGGCGTTTCAGCACTTAACAAACTTGGTTCTGGCAATGCAAGCTGAAACTCTGCCAAAAATTAAAATTGCAGTCTGTGCATGAATAAAACCTATTTTGCAACACAGAGAAACATATCTGAAGGTTTTAGAAGTGTTTTGCATGATTTTTGAAGTTAGAGCCTGAAATGTCAGAAAACAGCGTTTCAGCACATAACAAACTTGGTTCTGGTAATGCAAGCTGAAACTCGGCCCAAAATTAAAATTGCAGTCTGTGCATGAATAAAACCTATTTTTCAACACAGAGAAACATATCTGAAGGTGTTAGAAGTGTTTTGCATGATTTTTGAAGTTAGAGCCTGAAATGTCAGAAAAAGTCTTTTCAGCACATAACAAACTTGTTTCAGGCAATGCAAGCTGAAACTCGGTCCAAAATTAAAATTGCAGTCTGTGCATGAATAAAACCTATTTTGCAACACAGAGAAACATATCTGAAGGTGTTAGAAGTGTTTTGCATGATTTTTGAAGTTAGAGCCTGAAATGTCAGAAAACGGCGTTTCAGCACATAACAAACTCGGTTCAGGCAATGCAAGCTGAAACTCGGCCAAAAATTAAAATTGCAGTCTGTGCATGAATAAAACCTATTTTGCAACACAGAGAAACATATCTGAAGGTGTTAGAAGTGTTTTGCATGATTTTTGAAGTTAGAGCCTGAAATGTCAGAAAACGGCGTTTCAGCACATAACAAACTTGGTTCTGGCAATGCAAGCTGAAACTCGGTCCAAAATTAAAATTGCAGTCTGTGCATGAATAAAACCTATTTTGCAACACAGAGAAACATATCTGAAGGTGTTAGAAGTGTTTTGCATGATTTTTGAAGTTAGAGCCTGAAATGTCAGAAAACGGCGTTTCAGCACTTAACAAACTTGGTTCTGGCAATGCAAGCTGAAACTCTGCCAAAAATTAAAATTGCAGTCTGTGCATGAATAAAACCTATTTTGCAACACAGAGAAACATATCTGAAGGTGTTAGAAGTGTTTTGCATGATTTTTGAAGTTAGAGCCTGAAATGTCAGAAAACAGCGTTTCAGCACATAACAAACTTGGTTCTGGTAATGCAAGCTGAAACTCGGCCAAAAATTAAAATTGCAGTCTGTGCATGAATAAAACCTATTTTGCAACACAGAGAAACATATCTGAAGGTGTTAGAAGTGTTTTGCATGATTTTTGAAGTTAGAGCCTGAAATGTCAGAAAACGGCGTTTCAGCACATAACAAACTTGGTTCAGGCAATGCAAGCTGAAACTCGGCCAAAAATTAAAATTGCAGTCTGTGCATGAATAAAACCTATTTTGCAACACAGAGAAACATATCTGAAGGTGTTAGAAGTGTTTTGCATGATTTTTGAAGTTAGAGCCTGAAATGTCTGAAAACGGCGTTTCAGCACTTAACAAACTTGGTTCTGGTAATGCAAGCTGAAACTCGGCCAAAAATTAAAATTGCAGTCTGTGCATGAATAAAACCTATTTTGCAACACAGAGAAACATATCTGAAGGTGTTAGAAGTGTTTTGCATGATTTTTGAAGTTAGAGCCTGAAATGTCAGAAAACGGCGTTTCAGCACTTAACAAACTTGGTTCTGGCAATGCAAGCTGAAACTCGGCCAAAAATTAAAATTGCAGTCTGTGCATGAATAAAACCTATTTTGCAACACAGAGAAACATATCTGAAGGTGTTAGAAGTGTTTTGCATGATTTTTGAAGTTAGAGCCTGAAATGTCAGAAAACAGCGTTTCAGCACATAACAAACTTGGTTCTGGTAATGCAAGCTGAAACTCGGCCAAAAATTTAAATTGCAGTCTGTGCATGAATAAAACCTATTTTGCAACACAGAGAAACATATCTGAAGGTGTTAGAAGTGTTTTGCATGATTTTTGAAGTTAGAGCCTGAAATGTCAGAAAACGCCGTTTCAGCACATAACAAACTTGGTTCAGGCAATGCAAGCTGAAACTCGGCCCAAAATTAAAATTGCAGTCTGTGCATGAATAAAACCTATTTTTCAACACAGAGAAACATATCTGAAGGTGTTAGAAGTGTTTTGCATGATTTTTGAAGTTAGAGCCTGAAATGTCAGAAAAAGGCTTTTCAGCACATAAAAAACTTGTTTCAGGCAATGCAAGCTGAAACTCGGTCCAAAATTAAAATTGCAGTCTGTGCATGAATAAAACCTATTTTGCAACACAGAGAAACATATCTGAAGGTTTTAGAAGTGTTTTGCATGATTTTTGAAGTTAGAGCCTGAAATGTCAGAAAACAGCGTTTCAGCACATAACAAACTTGGTTCTGGTAATGCAAGCTGAAACTCGGCCAAAAATTTAAATTGCAGTCTGTGCATGAATAAAACCTATTTTGCAACACAGAGAAACATATCTGAAGGTGTTAGAAGTGTTTTGCATGATTTTTGAAGTTAGAGCCTGAAATGTCAGAAAACGCCGTTTCAGCACATAACAAACTTGGTTCAGGCAATGCAAGCTGAAACTCGGCCCAAAATTAAAATTGCAGTCTGTGCATGAATAAAACCTATTTTTCAACACAGAGAAACATATCTGAAGGTGTTAGAAGTGTTTTGCATGATTTTTGAAGTTAGAGCCTGAAATGTCAGAAAACGGCGTTTCAGCACATAACAAACTCGGTTCAGGCAATGCAAGCTGAAACTCGGCCCAAAATTAAAATTGCAGTCTGTGCATGAATAAAACCTATTTTGCAACACAGAGAAACATATCTGAAGGTTTTAGAAGTGTTTTGCATGATTTTTGAAGTTAGAGCCTGAAATGTCAGAAAACAGCGTTTCAGCACATAACAAACTTGGTTCTGGTAATGCAAGCTGAAACTCGGCCAAAAATTAAAATTGCAGTCTGTGCATGAATAAAACCTATTTTGCAACACAGAGAAACATATCTGAAGGTTTTAGAAGTGTTTTGCATGATTTTTGAAGTTAGAGCCTGAAATGTCAGAAAACAGCGTTTCAGCACATAACAAACTTGGTTCTGGTAATGCAAGCTGAAACTCGGCCAAAAATTAAAATTGCAGTCTGTGCATGAATAAAACCTATTTTGCAACACAGAGAAACATATCTGAAGGTGTTAGAAGTGTTTTGCATGATTTTTGAAGTTAGAGCCTGAAATGTCAGAAAAAGGCTTTTCAGCACATAACAAACTTGGTTCAGGCAATGCAAGCTGAAACTCGGCCCAAAATTAAAATTGCAGTCTGTGCATGAATAAAACCTATTTTGCAACACAGAGAAACATATATGAAGGTGTTAGAAGTGTTTTGCATGATTTTTGAAGTTAGAGCCTGAAATGTCAGAAAACGGCGTTTCAGCACTTAACAAACTTGGTTCTGGCAATGCAAGCTGAAACTCGGCCAAAAATTAAAATTGCAGTCTGTGCATGAATAAAACCTATTTTTCAACACAGAGAAACATATCTGAAGGTGTTAGAAGTGTTTTGCATGATTTTTGAAGTTAGAGCCTGAAATGTCAGAAAACGGCGTTTCAGCACATAACAAACTTGGTTCTGGCAATGCAAGCTGAAACTCGGTCCAAAATTAAAATTGCAGTCTGTGCATGAATAAAACCTATTTTGCAACACAGAGAAACATATCTGAAGGTGTTAGAAGTGTTTTGCATGATTTTTGAAGTTAGAGCCTGAAATGTCAGAAAACGGCGTTTCAGCACTTAACAAACTTGGTTCTGGCAATGCAAGCTGAAACTCTGCCAAAAATTAAAATTGCAGTCTGTGCATGAATAAAACCTATTTTGCAACACAGAGAAACATATCTGAAGGTGTTAGAAGTGTTTTGCATGATTTTTGAAGTTAGAGCCTGAAATGTCAGAAAACAGCGTTTCAGCACATAACAAACTTGGTTCTGGTAATGCAAGCTGAAACTCGGCCAAAAATTAAAATTGCAGTCTGTGCATGAATAAAACCTATTTTGCAACACAGAGAAACATATCTGAAGGTGTTAGAAGTGTTTTGCATGATTTTTGAAGTTAGAGCCTGAAATGTCAGAAAACGGCGTTTCAGCACATAACAAACTTGGTTCAGGCAATGCAAGCTGAAACTCGGCCAAAAATTTAAATTGCAGTCTGTGCATGAATAAAACCTATTTTGCAACACAGAGAAACATATCTGAAGGTGTTAGAAGTGTTTTGCATGATTTTTGAAGTTAGAGCCTGAAATGTCTGAAAACGGCGTTTCAGCACTTAACAAACTTGGTTCTGGTAATGCAAGCTGAAACTCGGCCAAAAATTAAAATTGCAGTCTGTGCATGAATAAAACCTATTTTACAACACAGAGAAACATATCTGAAGGTGTTAGAAGTGTTTTGCATGATTTTTGAAGTTAGAGCCTGAAATGTCAGAAAAAGGCTTTTCAGCACATAACAAACTTGGTTCAGGCAATGCAAGCTGAAACTCGGCCCAAAATTAAAATTGCAGTCTGTGCATGAATAAAACCTATTTTGCAACACAGAGAAACATATATGAAGGTGTTAGAAGTGTTTTGCATGATTTTTGAAGTTAGAGCCTGAAATGTCAGAAAACGGCGTTTCAGCACTTAACAAACTTGGTTCTGGCAATGCAAGCTGAAACTCGGCCAAAAATTAAAATTGCAGTCTGTGCATGAATAAAACCTATTTTGCAACACAGAGAAACATATCTGAAGGTGTTAGAAGTGTTTTGCATGATTTTTGAAGTTAGAGCCTGAAATGTCAGAAAACAGCGTTTCAGCACATAACAAACTTGGTTCTGGTAATGCAAGCTGAAACTCGGCCAAAAATTAAAATTGCAGTCTGTGCATGAATAAAACCTATTTTGCAACACAGAGAAACATATCTGAAGGTGTTAGAAGTGTTTTGCATGATTTTTGAAGTTAGAGCCTGAAATGTCAGAAAACGGCGTTTCAGCACATAACAAACTCGGTTCAGGCAATGCAAGCTGAAACTCGGCCCAAAATTAAAATTGCAGTCTGTGCATGAATAAAACCTATTTTGCAACACAGAGAAACATATCTGAAGGTTTTAGAAGTGTTTTGCATGATTTTTGAAGTTAGAGCCTGAAATGTCAGAAAACAGCGTTTCAGCACATAACAAACTTGGTTCTGGTAATGCAAGCTGAAACTCGGCCAAAAATTAAAATTGCAGTCTGTGCATGAATAAAACCTATTTTGCAACACAGAGAAACATATCTGAAGGTGTTAGAAGTGTTTTGCATGATTTTTGAAGTTAGAGCCTGAAATGTCAGAAAACAGCGTTTCAGCACATAACAAACTTGGTTCTGGTAATGCAAGCTGAAACTCGGCCAAAAATTAAAATTGCAGTCTGTGCATGAATAAAACCTATTTTGCAACACAGAGAAACATATCTGAAGGTGTTAGAAGTGTTTTGCATGATTTTTGAAGTTAGAGCCTGAAATGTCAGAAAAAGGCTTTTCAGCACATAACAAACTTGGTTCAGGCAATGCAAGCTGAAACTCGGCCCAAAATTAAAATTGCAGTCTGTGCATGAATAAAACCTATTTTGCAACACAGAGAAACATATATGAAGGTGTTAGAAGTGTTTTGCATGATTTTTGAAGTTAGAGCCTGAAATGTCAGAAAACGGCGTTTCAGCACTTAACAAACTTGGTTCTGGCAATGCAAGCTGAAACTCGGCCAAAAATTAAAATTGCAGTCTGTGCATGACTAAAACCTATTTTTCAACACAGAGAAACATATCTGAAGGTGTTAGAAGTGTTTTGCATGATTTTTGAAGTTAGAGCCTGAAATGTCAGAAAACGGCGTTTCAGCACATAACAAACTTGGTTCTGGCAATGCAAGCTGAAACTCGGTCCAAAATTAAAATTGCAGTCTGTGCATGAATAAAACCTATTTTGCAACACAGAGAAACATATCTGAAGGTGTTAGAAGTGTTTTGCATGATTTTTGAAGTTAGAGCCTGAAATGTCAGAAAACGGCGTTTCAGCACTTAACAAACTTGGTTCTGGCAATGCAAGCTGAAACTCTGCCAAAAATTAAAATTGCAGTCTGTGCATGAATAAAACCTATTTTGCAACACAGAGAAACATATCTGAAGGTGTTAGAAGTGTTTTGCATGATTTTTGAAGTTAGAGCCTGAAATGTCAGAAAACAGCGTTTCAGCACATAACAAACTTGGTTCTGGTAATGCAAGCTGAAACTCGGCCAAAAATTAAAATTGCAGTCTGTGCATGAATAAAACCTATTTTGCAACACAGAGAAACATATCTGAAGGTGTTAGAAGTGTTTTGCATGATTTTTGAAGTTAGAGCCTGAAATGTCAGAAAACGGCGTTTCAGCACATAACAAACTTGGTTCAGGCAATGCAAGCTGAAACTCGGCCAAAAATTTAAATTGCAGTCTGTGCATGAATAAAACCTATTTTGCAACACAGAGAAACATATCTGAAGGTGTTAGAAGTGTTTTGCATGATTTTTGAAGTTAGAGCCTGAAATGTCTGAAAACGGCGTTTCAGCACTTAACAAACTTGGTTCTGGTAATGCAAGCTGAAACTCGGCCAAAAATTAAAATTGCAGTCTGTGCATGAATAAAACCTATTTTACAACACAGAGAAACATATCTGAAGGTGTTAGAAGTGTTTTGCATGATTTTTGAAGTTAGAGCCTGAAATGTCAGAAAAAGGCTTTTCAGCACATAACAAACTTGGTTCAGGCAATGCAAGCTGAAACTCGGCCCAAAATTAAAATTGCAGTCTGTGCATGAATAAAACCTATTTTGCAACACAGAGAAACATATATGAAGGTGTTAGAAGTGTTTTGCATGATTTTTGAAGTTAGAGCCTGAAATGTCAGAAAACGGCGTTTCAGCACTTAACAAACTTGGTTCTGGCAATGCAAGCTGAAACTCGGCCAAAAATTAAAATTGCAGTCTGTGCATGAATAAAACCTATTTTTCAACACAGAGAAACACATCTGAAGGTGTTAGAAGTGTTTTGCATGATTTTTGAAGTTAGAGCCTGAAATGTCAGAAAACGGCGTTTCAGCACATAACAAACTTGGTTCTGGCAATGCAAGCTGAAACTCTGCCAAAAATTAAAATTGCAGTCTGTGCATGAATAAAACCTATTTTGCAACACAGAGAAACATATCTGAAGGTGTTAGAAGTGTTTTGCATGATTTTTGAAGTTAGAGCCTGAAATGTCAGAAAACAGCGTTTCAGCACATAACAAACTTGGTTCTGGTAATGCAAGCTGAAACTCGGCCAAAAATTAAAATTGCAGTCTGTGCATGAATAAAACCTATTTTGCAACACAGAGAAACATATCTGAAGGTGTTAGAAGTGTTTTGCATGATTTTTGAAGTTAGAGCCTGAAATGTCAGAAAACGCCGTTTCAGCACATAACAAACTTGGTTCAGGCAATGCAAGCTGAAACTCGGCCCAAAATTAAAATTGCAGTCTGTGCATGAATAAAACCTATTTTTCAACACAGAGAAACATATCTGAAGGTGTTAGAAGTGTTTTGCATGATTTTTGAAGTTAGAGCCTGAAATGTCAGAAAACAGCGTTTCAGCACATAACAAACTTGGTTCTGGTAATGCAAGCTGAAACTCGGCCAAAAATTAAAATTGCAGTCTGTGCATGAATAAAACCTATTTTGCAACACAGAGAAACATATCTGAAGGTGTTAGAAGTGTTTTGCATGATTTTTGAAGTTAGAGCCTGAAATGTCAGAAAACGGCGTTTCAGCACATAACAAACTCGGTTCAGGCAATGCAAGCTGAAACTCGGCCCAAAATTAAAATTGCAGTCTGTGCATGAATAAAACCTATTTTGCAACACAGAGAAACATATCTGAAGGTTTTAGAAGTGTTTTGCATGATTTTTGAAGTTAGAGCCTGAAATGTCAGAAAACAGCGTTTCAGCACATAACAAACTTGGTTCTGGTAATGCAAGCTGAAACTCGGCCAAAAATTAAAATTGCAGTCTGTGCATGAATAAAACCTATTTTGCAACACAGAGAAACATATCTGAAGGTGTTAGAAGTGTTTTGCATGATTTTTGAAGTTAGAGCCTGAAATGTCAGAAAACAGCGTTTCAGCACATAACAAACTTGGTTCTGGTAATGCAAGCTGAAACTCGGCCAAAAATTAAAATTGCAGTCTGTGCATGAATAAAACCTATTTTGCAACACAGAGAAACATATCTGAAGGTGTTAGAAGTGTTTTGCATGATTTTTGAAGTTAGAGCCTGAAATGTCAGAAAAAGGCTTTTCAGCACATAACAAACTTGGTTCAGGCAATGCAAGCTGAAACTCGGCCCAAAATTAAAATTGCAGTCTGTGCATGAATAAAACCTATTTTGCAACACAGAGAAACATATATGAAGGTGTTAGAAGTGTTTTGCATGATTTTTGAAGTTAGAGCCTGAAATGTCAGAAAACGGCGTTTCAGCACTTAACAAACTTGGTTCTGGCAATGCAAGCTGAAACTCGGCCAAAAATTAAAATTGCAGTCTGTGCATGAATAAAACCTATTTTTCAACACAGAGAAACATATCTGAAGGTGTTAGAAGTGTTTTGCATGATTTTTGAAGTTAGAGCCTGAAATGTCAGAAAACGGCGTTTCAGCACATAACAAACTTGGTTCTGGCAATGCAAGCTGAAACTCGGTCCAAAATTAAAATTGCAGTCTGTGCATGAATAAAACCTATTTTGCAACACAGAGAAACATATCTGAAGGTGTTAGAAGTGTTTTGCATGATTTTTGAAGTTAGAGCCTGAAATGTCAGAAAACGGCGTTTCAGCACTTAACAAACTTGGTTCTGGCAATGCAAGCTGAAACTCTGCCAAAAATTAAAATTGCAGTCTGTGCATGAATAAAACCTATTTTGCAACACAGAGAAACATATCTGAAGGTGTTAGAAGTGTTTTGCATGATTTTTGAAGTTAGAGCCTGAAATGTCAGAAAACAGCGTTTCAGCACATAACAAACTTGGTTCTGGTAATGCAAGCTGAAACTCGGCCAAAAATTAAAATTGCAGTCTGTGCATGAATAAAACCTATTTTGCAACACAGAGAAACATATCTGAAGGTGTTAGAAGTGTTTTGCATGATTTTTGAAGTTAGAGCCTGAAATGTCAGAAAACGGCGTTTCAGCACATAACAAACTTGGTTCAGGCAATGCAAGCTGAAACTCGGCCAAAAATTTAAATTGCAGTCTGTGCATGAATAAAACCTATTTTGCAACACAGAGAAACATATCTGAAGGTGTTAGAAGTGTTTTGCATGATTTTTGAAGTTAGAGCCTGAAATGTCTGAAAACGGCGTTTCAGCACTTAACAAACTTGGTTCTGGTAATGCAAGCTGAAACTCGGCCAAAAATTAAAATTGCAGTCTGTGCATGAATAAAACCTATTTTACAACACAGAGAAACATATCTGAAGGTGTTAGAAGTGTTTTGCATGATTTTTGAAGTTAGAGCCTGAAATGTCAGAAAAAGGCTTTTCAGCACATAACAAACTTGGTTCAGGCAATGCAAGCTGAAACTCGGCCCAAAATTAAAATTGCAGTCTGTGCATGAATAAAACCTATTTTGCAACACAGAGAAACATATATGAAGGTGTTAGAAGTGTTTTGCATGATTTTTGAAGTTAGAGCCTGAAATGTCAGAAAACGGCGTTTCAGCACTTAACAAACTTGGTTCTGGCAATGCAAGCTGAAACTCGGCCAAAAATTAAAATTGCAGTCTGTGCATGAATAAAACCTATTTTTCAACACAGAGAAACACACCTGAAGGTGTTAGAAGTGTTTTGCATGATTTTTGAAGTTAGAGCCTGAAATGTCAGAAAACGGCGTTTCAGCACATAACAAACTTGGTTCTGGCAATGCAAGCTGAAACTCTGCCAAAAATTAAAATTGCAGTCTGTGCATGAATAAAACCTATTTTGCAACACAGAGAAACATATCTGAAGGTGTTAGAAGTGTTTTGCATGATTTTTGAAGTTAGAGCCTGAAATGTCAGAAAACAGCGTTTCAGCACATAACAAACTTGGTTCTGGTAATGCAAGCTGAAACTCGGCCAAAAATTAAAATTGCAGTCTGTGCATGAATAAAACCTATTTTGCAACACAGAGAAACATATCTGAAGGTGTTAGAAGTGTTTTGCATGATTTTTGAAGTTAGAGCCTGAAATGTCAGAAAACGCCGTTTCAGCACATAACAAACTTGGTTCAGGCAATGCAAGCTGAAACTCGGCCAAAAATTTAAATTGCAGTCTGTGCATGAATAAAACCTATTTTGCAACACAGAGAAACATATCTGAAGGTGTTAGAAGTGTTTTGCATGATTTTTGAAGTTAGAGCCTGAAATGTCTGAAAACGGCGTTTCAGCACTTAACAAACTTGGTTCTGGTAATGCAAGCTGAAACTCGGCCAAAAATTAAAATTGCAGTCTGTGCATGAATAAAACCTATTTTACAACACAGAGAAACATATCTGAAGGTGTTAGAAGTGTTTTGCATGATTTTTGAAGTTAGAGCCTGAAATGTCAGAAAACGGCGTTTCAGCACTTAACAAACTTGGTTCTGGCAATGCAAGCTGAAACTCGGCCAAAAATTAAAATTGCAGTCTGTGCATGAATAAAACCTATTTTGCAACACAGAGAAACATATCTGAAGGTGTTAGAAGTGTTTTGCATGATTTTTGAAGTTAGAGCCTGAAATGTCAGAAAACGCCGTTTCAGCACATAACAAACTTGGTTCAGGCAATGCAAGCTGAAACTCGGCCCAAAATTAAAATTGCAGTCTGTGCATGAATAAAACCTATTTTTCAACACAGAGAAACATATCTGAAGGTGTTAGAAGTGTTTTGCATGATTTTTGAAGTTAGAGCCTGAAATGTCAGAAAAAGGCTTTTCAGCACATAACAAACTTGTTTCAGGCAATGCAAGCTGAAACTCGGTCCAAAATTAAAATTGCAGTCTGTGCATGAATAAAACCTATTTTGCAACACAGAGAAACATATCTGAAGGTTTTAGAAGTGTTTTGCATGATTTTTGAAGTTAGAGCCTGAAATGTCAGAAAACAGCGTTTCAGCACATAACAAACTTGGTTCTGGTAATGCAAGCTGAAACTCGGCCCAAAATTAAAATTGCAGTCTGTGCATGAATAAAACCTATTTTGCAACACAGAGAAACATATCTGAAGGTGTTAGAAGTGTTTTGCATGATTTTTGAAGTTAGAGCCTGAAATGTCAGAAAACGGCGTTTCAGCACATAACAAACTCGGTTCAGGCAATGCAAGCTGAAACTCGGCCCAAAATTAAAATTGCAGTCTGTGCATGAATAAAACCTATTTTGCAACACAGAGAAAGACATCTGAAGGTGTTAGAAGTGTTTTGCATGATTTTTGAAGTTAGAGCCTGAAATGTCAGAAAACAGCGTTTCAGCACATAACAAACTTGGTTCTGGTAAGGCAAGCTGAAACTCGGCCAAAAATTAAAATTGCAGTCTGTGCATGAATAAAACCTATTTTGCAACACAGAGAAACATATCTGAAGGTGTTAGAAGTGTTTTGCATGATTTTTGAAGTTAGAGCCTGAAATGTCAGAAAACGCCGTTTCAGCACATAACAAACTTGGTTCAGGCAATGCAAGCTGAAACTCGGCCCAAAATTAAAATTGCAGTCTGTGCATGAATAAAACCTATTTTTCAACACAGAGAAACATATCTGAAGGTGTTAGAAGTGTTTTGCATGATTTTTGAAGTTAGAGCCTGAAATGTCAGAAAAAGGCTTTTCAGCACATAACAAACTTGTTTCAGGCAATGCAAGCTGAAACTCGGTCCAAAATTAAAATTGCAGTCTGTGCATGAATAAAACCTATTTTGCAACACAGAGAAACATATCTGAAGGTGTTAGAAGTGTTTTGCATGATTTTTGAAGTTAGAGCCTGAAATGTCAGAAAACGGCGTTTCAGCACATAACAAACTCGGTTCAGGCAATGCAAGCTGAAACTCGGCCAAAAATTAAAATTGCAGTCTGTGCATGAATAAAACCTATTTTGCAACACAGAGAAACATATCTGAAGGTGTTAGAAGTGTTTTGCATGATTTTTGAAGTTAGAGCCTGAAATGTCAGAAAAAGGCTTTTCAGCACATAACAAACTTGGTTCAGGCAATGCAAGCTGAAACTCGGCCCAAAATTAAAATTGCAGTCTGTGCATGAATAAAACCTATTTTGCAACACAGAGAAACATATATGAAGGTGTTAGAAGTGTTTTGCATGATTTTTGAAGTTAGAGCCTGAAATGTCAGAAAACGGCGTTTCAGCACTTAACAAACTTGGTTCTGGCAATGCAAGCTGAAACTCGGCCAAAAATTAAAATTGCAGTCTGTGCATGAATAAAACCTATTTTTCAACACAGAGAAACATATCTGAAGGTGTTAGAAGTGTTTTGCATGATTTTTGAAGTTAGAGCCTGAAATGTCAGAAAACGGCGTTTCAGCACATAACAAACTTGGTTCTGGCAATGCAAGCTGAAACTCGGTCCAAAATTAAAATTGCAGTCTGTGCATGAATAAAACCTATTTTGCAACACAGAGAAACATATCTGAAGGTGTTAGAAGTGTTTTGCATGATTTTTGAAGTTAGAGCCTGAAATGTCAGAAAACGCCGTTTCAGCACATAACAAACTTGGTTCAGGCAATGCAAGCTGAAACTCGGCCCAAAATTAAAATTGCAGTCTGTGCATGAATAAAACCTATTTTTCAACACAGAGAAACATATCTGAAGGTGTTAGAAGTGTTTTGCATGATTTTTGAAGTTAGAGCCTGAAATGTCAGAAAAAGGCTTTTCAGCACGTAACAAACTTGTTTCAGGCAATGCAAGCTGAAACTCGGTCCAAAATTAAAATTGCAGTCTGTGCATGAATAAAACCTATTTTGCAACACAGAGAAACATATCTGAAGGTTTTAGAAGTGTTTTGCATGATTTTTGAAGTTAGAGCCTGAAATGTCAGAAAACAGCGTTTCAGCACATAACAAACTTGGTTCTGGTAATGCAAGCTGAAACTCGGCCCAAAATTAAAATTGCAGTCTGTGCATGAATAAAACCTATTTTGCAACACAGAGAAACATATCTGAAGGTGTTAGAAGTGTTTTGCATGATTTTTGAAGTTAGAGCCTGAAATGTCAGAAAACGCCGTTTCAGCACATAACAAACTTGGTTCAGGCAATGCAAGCTGAAACTCGGCCCAAAATTAAAATTGCAGTCTGTGCATGAATAAAACCTATTTTTCAACACAGAGAAACATATCTGAAGGTGTTAGAAGTGTTTTGCATGATTTTTGAAGTTAGAGCCTGAAATGTCAGAAAACAGCGTTTCAGCACATAACAAACTTGGTTCTGGTAATGCAAGCTGAAACTCGGCCAAAAATTAAAATTGCAGTCTGTGCATGAATAAAACCTATTTTGCAACACAGAGAAACATATCTGAAGGTGTTAGAAGTGTTTTGCATGATTTTTGAAGTTAGAGCCTGAAATGTCAGAAAACGGCGTTTCAGCACATAACAAACTCGGTTCAGGCAATGCAAGCTGAAACTCGGCCCAAAATTAAAATTGCAGTCTGTGCATGAATAAAACCTATTTTGCAACACAGAGAAACATATCTGAAGGTGTTAGAAGTGTTTTGCATGATTTTTGAAGTTAGAGCCTGAAATGTCAGAAAACGCCGTTTCAGCACATAACAAACTTGGTTCAGGCAATGCAAGCTGAAACTCGGCCCAAAATTAAAATTGCAGTCTGTGCATGAATAAAACCTATTTTTCAACACAGAGAAACATATCTGAAGGTGTTAGAAGTGTTTTGCATGATTTTTGAAGTTAGAGCCTGAAATGTCAGAAAAAGGCTTTTCAGCACATAACAAACTTGTTTCAGGCAATGCAAGCTGAAACTCGGTCCAAAATTAAAATTGCAGTCTGTGCATGAATAAAACCTATTTTGCAACACAGAGAAACATATCTGAAGGTGTTAGAAGTGTTTTGCATGATTTTTGAAGTTAGAGCCTGAAATGTCAGAAAACGGCGTTTCAGCACATAACAAACTCGGTTCAGGCAATGCAAGCTGAAACTCGGCCAAAAATTAAAATTGCAGTCTGTGCATGAATAAAACCTATTTTGCAACACAGAGAAACATATCTGAAGGTGTTAGAAGTGTTTTGCATGATTTTTGAAGTTAGAGCCTGAAATGTCAGAAAAAGGCTTTTCAGCACATAACAAACTTGGTTCAGGCAATGCAAGCTGAAACTCGGCCCAAAATTAAAATTGCAGTCTGTGCATGAATAAAACCTATTTTGCAACACAGAGAAACATATATGAAGGTGTTAGAAGTGTTTTGCATGATTTTTGAAGTTAGAGCCTGAAATGTCAGAAAACGGCGTTTCAGCACTTAACAAACTTGGTTCTGGCAATGCAAGCTGAAACTCGGCCAAAAATTAAAATTGCAGTCTGTGCATGAATAAAACCTATTTTTCAACACAGAGAAACATATCTGAAGGTGTTAGAAGTGTTTTGCATGATTTTTGAAGTTAGAGCCTGAAATGTCAGAAAACGGCGTTTCAGCACATAACAAACTTGGTTCTGGCAATGCAAGCTGAAACTCGGTCCAAAATTAAAATTGCAGTCTGTGCATGAATAAAACCTATTTTGCAACACAGAGAAACATATCTGAAGGTGTTAGAAGTGTTTTGCATGATTTTTGAAGTTAGAGCCTGAAATGTCAGAAAACGGCGTTTCAGCACATAACAAACTTGGTTCAGGCAATGCAAGCTGAAACTCGGCCAAAAATTAAAATTGCAGTCTGTGCATGAATAAAACCTATTTTGCAACACAGAGAAACATATCTGAAGGTGTTAGAAGTGTTTTGCATGATTTTTGAAGTTAGAGCCTGAAATGTCTGAAAACGGCGTTTCAGCACATAACAAACTTGGTTCTGGTAATGCAAGCTGAAACTCGGCCAAAAATTAAAATTGCAGTCTGTGCATGAATAAAACCTATTTTGCAACACAGAGAAACATATCTGAAGGTGTTAGAAGTGTTTTGCATGATTTTTGAAGTTAGAGCCTGAAATGTCAGAAAACGGCGTTTCAGCACATAACAAACTCGGTTCAGGCAATGCAAGCTGAAACTCGGCCCAAAATTAAAATTGCAGTCTGTGCATGAATAAAACCTATTTTGCAACACAGAGAAACATATCTGAAGGTGTTAGAAGTGTTTTGCATGATTTTTGAAGTTAGAGCCTGAAATGTCAGAAAACGCCGTTTCAGCACATAACAAACTTGGTTCAGGCAATGCAAGCTGAAACTCGGCCCAAAATTAAAATTGCAGTCTGTGCATGAATAAAACCTATTTTTCAACACAGAGAAACATATCTGAAGGTGTTAGAAGTGTTTTGCATGATTTTTGAAGTTAGAGCCTGAAATGTCAGAAAAAGGCTTTTCAGCACATAACAAACTTGTTTCAGGCAATGCAAGCTGAAACTCGGTCCAAAATTAAAATTGCAGTCTGTGCATGAATAAAACCTATTTTGCAACACAGAGAAACATATCTGAAGGTGTTAGAAGTGTTTTGCATGATTTTTGAAGTTAGAGCCTGAAATGTCAGAAAACGGCGTTTCAGCACATAACAAACTCGGTTCAGGCAATGCAAGCTGAAACTCGGCCAAAAATTAAAATTGCAGTCTGTGCATGAATAAAACCTATTTTGCAACACAGAGAAACATATCTGAAGGTGTTAGAAGTGTTTTGCATGATTTTTGAAGTTAGAGCCTGAAATGTCAGAAAAAGGCTTTTCAGCACATAACAAACTTGGTTCAGGCAATGCAAGCTGAAACTCGGCCCAAAATTAAAATTGCAGTCTGTGCATGAATAAAACCTATTTTGCAACACAGAGAAACATATATGAAGGTGTTAGAAGTGTTTTGCATGATTTTTGAAGTTAGAGCCTGAAATGTCAGAAAACGGCGTTTCAGCACTTAACAAACTTGGTTCTGGCAATGCAAGCTGAAACTCGGCCAAAAATTAAAATTGCAGTCTGTGCATGAATAAAACCTATTTTTCAACACAGAGAAACATATCTGAAGGTGTTAGAAGTGTTTTGCATGATTTTTGAAGTTAGAGCCTGAAATGTCAGAAAACGGCGTTTCAGCACATAACAAACTTGGTTCTGGCAATGCAAGCTGAAACTCGGTCCAAAATTAAAATTGCAGTCTGTGCATGAATAAAACCTATTTTGCAACACAGAGAAACATATCTGAAGGTGTTAGAAGTGTTTTGCATGATTTTTGAAGTTAGAGCCTGAAATGTCAGAAAACGGCGTTTCAGCACATAACAAACTTGGTTCAGGCAATGCAAGCTGAAACTCGGCCAAAAATTAAAATTGCAGTCTGTGCATGAATAAAACCTATTTTGCAACACAGAGAAACATATCTGAAGGTGTTAGAAGTGTTTTGCATGATTTTTGAAGTTAGAGCCTGAAATGTCTGAAAACGGCGTTTCAGCACTTAACAAACTTGGTTCTGGTAATGCAAGCTGAAACTCGGCCAAAAATTAAAATTGCAGTCTGTGCATGAATAAAACCTATTTTGCAACACAGAGAAACATATCTGAAGGTGTTAGAAGTGTTTTGCATGATTTTTGAACTTAGAGCCTGAAATGTCAGAAAACGGCGTTTCAGCACTTAACAAACTTGGTTCTGGCAATGCAAGCTGAAACTCGGCCAAAAATTAAAATTGCAGTCTGTGCATGAATAAAACCTATTTTGCAACACAGAGAAACATATCTGAAGGTGTTAGAAGTGTTTTGCATGATTTTTGAAGTTAGAGCCTGAAATGTCAGAAAACGCCGTTTCAGCACATAACAAACTTGGTTCAGGCAATGCAAGCTGAAACTCGGCCCAAAATTAAAATTGCAGTCTGTGCATGAATAAAACCTATTTTTCAACACAGAGAAACATATCTGAAGGTGTTAGAAGTGTTTTGCATGATTTTTGAAGTTAGAGCCTGAAATGTCAGAAAAAGGCTTTTCAGCACATAACAAACTTGTTTCAGGCAATGCAAGCTGAAACTCGGTCCAAAATTAAAATTGCAGTCTGTGCATGAATAAAACCTATTTTGCAACACAGAGAAACATATCTGAAGGTTTTAGAAGTGTTTTGCATGATTTTTGAAGTTAGAGCCTGAAATGTCAGAAAACAGCGTTTCAGCACATAACAAACTTGGTTCTGGTAATGCAAGCTGAAACTCGGCCAAAAATTTAAATTGCAGTCTGTGCATGAATAAAACCTATTTTGCAACACAGAGAAACATATCTGAAGGTGTTAGAAGTGTTTTGCATGATTTTTGAAGTTAGAGCCTGAAATGTCAGAAAACGCCGTTTCAGCACATAACAAACTTGGTTCAGGCAATGCAAGCTGAAACTCGGCCCAAAATTAAAATTGCAGTCTGTGCATGAATAAAACCTATTTTTCAACACAGAGAAAGATATCTGAAGGTGTTAGAAGTGTTTTGCATGATTTTTGAAGTTAGAGCCTGAAATGTCAGAAAAAGGCTTTTCAGCACATAACAAACTTGTTTCAGGCAATGCAAGCTGAAACTCGGTCCAAAATTAAAATTGCAGTCTGTGCATGAATAAAACCTATTTTGCAACACAGAGAAACATATCTGAAGGTGTTAGAAGTGTTTTGCATGATTTTTGAAGTTAGAGCCTGAAATGTCAGAAAACGGCGTTTCAGCACATAACAAACTCGGTTCAGGCAATGCAAGCTGAAACTCGGCCAAAAATTAAAATTGCAGTCTGTGCATGAATAAAACCTATTTTGCAACACAGAGAAACATATCTGAAGGTGTTAGAAGTGTTTTGCATGATTTTTGAAGTTAGAGCCTGAAATGTCAGAAAACGGCGTTTCAGCACATAACAAACTTGGTTCTGGCAATGCAAGCTGAAACTCGGTCCAAAATTAAAATTGCAGTCTGTGCATGAATAAAACCTATTTTGCAACACAGAGAAACATATCTGAAGGTGTTAGAAGTGTTTTGCATGATTTTTGAAGTTAGAGCCTGAAATGTCAGAAAACGGCGTTTCAGCACTTAACAAACTTGGTTCTGGCAATGCAAGCTGAAACTCTGCCAAAAATTAAAATTGCAGTCTGTGCATGAATAAAACCTATTTTGCAACACAGAGAAACATATCTGAAGGTGTTAGAAGTGTTTTGCATGATTTTTGAAGTTAGAGCCTGAAATGTCAGAAAACAGCGTTTCAGCACATAACAAACTTGGTTCTGGTAATGCAAGCTGAAACTCTGCCAAAAATTAAAATTGCAGTCTGTGCATGAATAAAACCTATTTTGCAACACAGAGAAACATATCTGAAGGTGTTAGAAGTGTTTTGCATGATTTTTGAAGTTAGAGCCTGAAATGTCAGAAAACGGCGTTTCAGCACATAACAAACTTGGTTCAGGCAATGCAAGCTGAAACTCGGCCCAAAATTAAAATTGCAGTCTGTGCATGAATAAAACCTATTTTGCAACACAGAGAAACATATATGAAGGTGTTAGAAGTGTTTTGCATGATTTTTGAAGTTAGAGCCTGAAATGTCAGAAAACGGCGTTTCAGCACTTAACAAACTTGGTTCTGGCAATGCAAGCTGAAACTCGGCCAAAAATTAAAATTGCAGTCTGTGCATGAATAAAACCTATTTTTCAACACAGAGAAACATATCTGAAGGTGTTAGAAGTGTTTTGCATGATTTTTGAAGTTAGAGCCTGAAATGTCAGAAAACGGCGTTTCAGCACATAACAAACTTGGTTCTGGCAATGCAAGCTGAAACTCGGTCCAAAATTAAAATTGCAGTCTGTGCATAAATAAAACCTATTTTGCAACACAGAGAAACATATCTGAAGGTGTTAGAAGTGTTTTGCATGATTTTTGAAGTTAGAGCCTGAAATGTCAGAAAACGGCGTTTCAGCACTTAACAAACTTGGTTCTGGCAATGCAAGCTGAAACTCTGCCAAAAATTAAAATTGCAGTCTGTGCATGAATAAAACCTATTTTGCAACACAGAGAAACATATCTGAAGGTTTTAGAAGTGTTTTGCATGATTTTTGAAGTTAGAGCCTGAAATGTCAGAAAACAGCGTTTCAGCACATAACAAACTTGGTTCTGGTAATGCAAGCTGAAACTCGGCCAAAAATTTAAATTGCAGTCTGTGCATGAATAAAACCTATTTTGCAACACAGAGAAACATATCTGAAGGTGTTAGAAGTGTTTTGCATGATTTTTGAAGTTAGAGCCTGAAATGTCAGAAAACGCCGTTTCAGCACATAACAAACTTGGTTCAGGCAATGCAAGCTGAAACTCGGCCCAAAATTAAAATTGCAGTCTGTGCATGAATAAAACCTATTTTTCAACACAGAGAAACATATCTGAAGGTGTTAGAAGTGTTTTGCATGATTTTTGAAGTTAGAGCCTGAAATGTCAGAAAACGCCGTTTCAGCACATAACAAACTTGGTTCAGGCAATGCAAGCTGAAACTCGGCCCAAAATTAAAATTGCAGTCTGTGCATGAATAAAACCTATTTTTCAACACAGAGAAACATATCTGAAGGTGTTAGAAGTGTTTTGCATGATTTTTGAAGTTAGAGCCTGAAATGTCAGAAAAAGTCTTTTCAGCACATAACAAACTTGTTTCAGGCAATGCAAGCTGAAACTCGGTCCAAAATTAAAATTGCAGTCTGTGCATGAATAAAACCTATTTTGCAACACAGAGAAACATATCTGAAGGTGTTAGAAGTGTTTTGCATGATTTTTGAAGTTAGAGCCTGAAATGTCAGAAAACGGCGTTTCAGCACATAACAAACTCGGTTCAGGCAATGCAAGCTGAAACTCGGCCAAAAATTAAAATTGCAGTCTGTGCATGAATAAAACCTATTTTGCAACACAGAGAAACATATCTGAAGGTGTTAGAAGTGTTTTGCATGATTTTTGAAGTTAGAGCCTGAAATGTCAGAAAACGGCGTTTCAGCACATAACAAACTTGGTTCTGGCAATGCAAGCTGAAACTCGGTCCAAAATTAAAATTGCAGTCTGTGCATGAATAAAACCTATTTTGCAACACAGAGAAACATATCTGAAGGTGTTAGAAGTGTTTTGCATGATTTTTGAAGTTAGAGCCTGAAATGTCAGAAAACAGCGTTTCAGCACATAACAAACTTGGTTCTGGTAATGCAAGCTGAAACTCGGCCAAAAATTAAAATTGCAGTCTGTGCATGAATAAAACCTATTTTGCAACACAGAGAAACATATCTGAAGGTGTTAGAAGTGTTTTGCATGATTTTTGAAGTTAGAGCCTGAAATGTCAGAAAACGGCGTTTCAGCACATAACAAACTTGGTTCAGGCAATGCAAGCTGAAACTCGGCCAAAAATTAAAATTGCAGTCTGTGCATGAATAAAACCTATTTTGCAACACAGAGAAACATATCTGAAGGTGTTAGAAGTGTTTTGCATGATTTTTGAAGTTAGAGCCTGAAATGTCAGAGAACGCCGTTTCAGCACATAACAAACTTGGTTCAGGCAATGCAAGCTGAAACTCGGCCCAAAATTAAAATTGCAGTCTGTGCATGAATAAAACCTATTTTTCAACACAGAGAAACATATCTGAAGGTGTTAGAAGTGTTTTGCATGATTTTTGAAGTTAGAGCCTGAAATGTCAGAAAACGCCGTTTCAGCACATAACAAACTTGGTTCAGGCAATGCAAGCTGAAACTCGGCCCAAAATTAAAATTGCAGTCTGTGCATGAATAAAACCTATTTTTCAACACAGAGAAACATATCTGAAGGTGTTAGAAGTGTTTTGCATGATTTTTGAAGTTAGAGCCTGAAATGTCAGAAAAAGTCTTTTCAGCACATAACAAACTTGTTTCAGGCAATGCAAGCTGAAACTCGGTCCAAAATTAAAATTGCAGTCTGTGCATGAATAAAACCTATTTTGCAACACAGAGAAACATATCTGAAGGTGTTAGAAGTGTTTTGCATGATTTTTGAAGTTAGAGCCTGAAATGTCAGAAAACGGCGTTTCAGCACATAACAAACTCGGTTCAGGCAATGCAAGCTGAAACTCGGCCAAAAATTAAAATTGCAGTCTGTGCATGAATAAAACCTATTTTGCAACACAGAGAAACATATCTGAAGGTGTTAGAAGTGTTTTGCATGATTTTTGAAGTTAGAGCCTGAAATGTCAGAAAACGGCGTTTCAGCACATAACAAACTTGGTTCTGGCAATGCAAGCTGAAACTCGGTCCAAAATTAAAATTGCAGTCTGTGCATGAATAAAACCTATTTTGCAACACAGAGAAACATATCTGAAGGTGTTAGAAGTGTTTTGCATGATTTTTGAAGTTAGAGCCTGAAATGTCAGAAAACGGCGTTTCAGCACTTAACAAACTTGGTTCTGGCAATGCAAGCTGAAACTCTGCCAAAAATTAAAATTGCAGTCTGTGCATGAATAAAACCTATTTTGCAACACAGAGAAACATATCTGAAGGTGTTAGAAGTGTTTTGCATGATTTTTGAAGTTAGAGCCTGAAATGTCAGAAAACAGCGTTTCAGCACATAACAAACTTGGTTCTGGTAATGCAAGCTGAAACTCGGCCAAAAATTAAAATTGCAGTCTGTGCATGAATAAAACCTATTTTGCAACACAGAGAAACATATCTGAAGGTGTTAGAAGTGTTTTGCATGATTTTTGAAGTTAGAGCCTGAAATGTCAGAAAACGGCGTTTCAGCACATAACAAACTTGGTTCAGGCAATGCAAGCTGAAACTCGGCCAAAAATTAAAATTGCAGTCTGTGCATGAATAAAACCTATTTTGCAACACAGAGAAACATATCTGAAGGTGTTAGAAGTGTTTTGCATGATTTTTGAAGTTAGAGCCTGAAATGTCAGAAAACAGCGTTTCAGCACATAACAAACTTGGTTCTGGTAATGCAAGCTGAAACTCGGCCAAAAATTAAAATTGCAGTCTGTGCATGAATAAAACCTATTTTGCAACACAGAGAAACATATCTGAAGGTGTTAGAAGTGTTTTGCATGATTTTTGAAGTTAGAGCCTGAAATGTCAGAAAAAGGCTTTTCAGCACATAACAAACTTGGTTCAGGCAATGCAAGCTGAAACTCGGCCCAAAATTAAAATTGCAGTCTGTGCATGAATAAAACCTATTTTGCAACACAGAGAAACATATATGAAGGTGTTAGAAGTGTTTTGCATGATTTTTGAAGTTAGAGCCTGAAATGTCAGAAAACGGCGTTTCAGCACTTAACAAACTTGGTTCTGGCAATGCAAGCTGAAACTCGGCCAAAAATTAAAATTGCAGTCTGTGCATGAATAAAACCTATTTTTCAACACAGAGAAACATATCTGAAGGTGTTAGAAGTGTTTTGCATGATTTTTGAAGTTAGAGCCTGAAATGTCAGAAAACGGCGTTTCAGCACATAACAAACTTGGTTCTGGCAATGCAAGCTGAAACTCGGTCCAAAATTAAAATTGCAGTCTGTGCATGAATAAAACCTATTTTGCAACACAGAGAAACATATCTGAAGGTGTTAGAAGTGTTTTGCATGATTTTTGAAGTTAGAGCCTGAAATGTCAGAAAACAGCGTTTCAGCACATAACAAACTTGGTTCTGGTAATGCAAGCTGAAACTCGGCCAAAAATTAAAATTGCAGTCTGTGCATGAATAAAACCTATTTTGCAACACAGAGAAACATATCTGAAGGTGTTAGAAGTGTTTTGCATGATTTTTGAAGTTAGAGCCTGAAATGTCAGAAAACGGCGTTTCAGCACATAACAAACTTGGTTCAGGCAATGCAAGCTGAAACTCGGCCAAAAATTTAAATTGCAGTCTGTGCATGAATAAAACCTATTTTGCAACACAGAGAAACATATCTGAATGTGTTAGAAGTGTTTTGCATGATTTTTGAAGTTAGAGCCTGAAATGTCTGAAAACGGCGTTTCAGCACTTAACAAACTTGGTTCTGGTAATGCAAGCTGAAACTCGGCCAAAAATTAAAATTGCAGTCTGTGCATGAATAAAACCTATTTTACAACACAGAGAAACATATCTGAAGGTGTTAGAAGTGTTTTGCATGATTTTTGAAGTTAGAGCCTGAAATGTCAGAAAACGGCGTTTCAGCACTTAACAAACTTGGTTCTGGCAATGCAAGCTGAAACTCGGCCAAAAATTAAAATTGCAGTCTGTGCATGAATAAAACCTATTTTGCAACACAGAGAAACATATCTGAAGGTGTTAGAAGTGTTTTGCATGATTTTTGAAGTTAGAGCCTGAAATGTCAGAAAACGCCGTTTCAGCACATAACAAACTTGGTTCAGGCAATGCAAGCTGAAACTCGGCCCAAAATTAAAATTGCAGTCTGTGCATGAATAAAACCTATTTTTCAACACAGAGAAACATATCTGAAGGTGTTAGAAGTGTTTTGCATGATTTTTGAAGTTAGAGCCTGAAATGTCAGAAAAAGGCTTTTCAGCACATAACAAACTTGTTTCAGGCAATGCAAGCTGAAACTCGGTCCAAAATTAAAATTGCAGTCTGTGCATGAATAAAACCTATTTTGCAACACAGAGAAACATATCTGAAGGTGTTAGAAGTGTTTTGCATGATTTTTGAAGTTAGAGCCTGAAATGTCAGAAAACGCCGTTTCAGCACATAACAAACTTGGTTCAGGCAATGCAAGCTGAAACTCGGCCCAAAATTAAAATTGCAGTCTGTGCATGAATAAAACCTATTTTGCAACACAGAGAAACATATCTGAAGGTGTTAGAAGTGTTTTGCATGATTTTTGAAGTTAGAGCCTGAAATGTCAGAAAACGGCGTTTCAGCACATCATAACAAACTCGGTTCAGGCAATGCAAGCTGAAACTCGGCCAAAAATTAAAATTGCAGTCTGTGCATGAATAAAACCTATTTTGCAACACAGAGAAACATATCTGAAGGTGTTAGAAGTGTTTTGCATGATTTTTGAAGTTAGAGCCTGAAATGTCAGAAAACGGCGTTTCAGCACATAACAAACTCGGTTCAGGCAATGCAAGCTGAAACTCGGCCCAAAATTAAAATTGCAGTCGGTGCATGAATAAAACCTATTTTGCAACACAGAGAAACATATCTGAAGGTTTTAGAAGTGTTTTGCATGATTTTTGAAGTTAGAGCCTGAAATGTCAGAAAACAGCGTTTCAGCACATAACAAACTTGGTTCTGGTAATGCAAGCTGAAACTCGGCCAAAAATTAAAATTGCAGTCTGTGCATGAATAAAACCTATTTTGCAACACAGAGAAACATATCTGAAGGTTTTAGAAGTGTTTTGCATGATTTTTGAAGTTAGAGCCTGAAATGTCAGAAAACAGCGTTTCAGCACATAACAAACTTGGTTCTGGTAATGCAAGCTGAAACTCGGCCAAAAATTTAAATTGCAGTCTGTGCATGAATAAAACCTATTTTGCAACACAGAGAAACATATCTGAAGGTGTTAGAAGTGTTTTGCATGATTTTTGAAGTTAGAGCCTGAAATGTCAGAAAACGCCGTTTCAGCACATAACAAACTTGGTTCAGGCAATGCAAGCTGAAACTCGGCCCAAAATTAAAATTGCAGTCTGTGCATGAATAAAACCTATTTTTCAACACAGAGAAACATATCTGAAGGTGTTAGAAGTGTTTTGCATGATTTTTGAAGTTAGAGCCTGAAATGTCAGAAAACAGCGTTTCAGCACATAACAAACTTGGTTCTGGTAATGCAAGCTGAAACTCGGCCAAAAATTAAAATTGCAGTCTGTGCATGAATAAAACCTATTTTGCAACACAGAGAAACATATCTGAAGGTGTTAGAAGTGTTTTGCATGATTTTTGAAGTTAGAGCCTGAAATGTCAGAAAACGGCGTTTCAGCACATAACAAACTCGGTTCAGGCAATGCAAGCTGAAACTCGGCCCAAAATTAAAATTGCAGTCTGTGCATGAATAAAACCTATTTTGCAACACAGAGAAACATATCTGAAGGTTTTAGAAGTGTTTTGCATGATTTTTGAAGTTAGAGCCTGAAATGTCAGAAAACAGCGTTTCAGCACATAACAAACTTGGTTCTGGTAATGCAAGCTGAAACTCGGCCAAAAATTAAAATTGCAGTCTGTGCATGAATAAAACCTATTTTGCAACACAGAGAAACATATCTGAAGGTGTTAGAAGTGTTTTGCATGATTTTTGAAGTTAGAGCCTGAAATGTCAGAAAACAGCGTTTCAGCACATAACAAACTTGGTTCTGGTAATGCAAGCTGAAACTCGGCCAAAAATTAAAATTGCAGTCTGTGCATGAATAAAACCTATTTTGCAACACAGAGAAACATATCTGAAGGTGTTAGAAGTGTTTTGCATGATTTTTGAAGTTAGAGCCTGAAATGTCAGAAAACGGCGTTTCAGCACATAACAAACTTGGTTCTGGCAATGCAAGCTGAAACTCGGTCCAAAATTAAAATTGCAGTCTGTGCATGAATAAAACCTATTTTGCAACACAGAGAAACATATCTGAAGGTGTTAGAAGTGTTTTGCATGATTTTTGAAGTTAGAGCCTGAAATGTCAGAAAACGGCGTTTCAGCACTTAACAAACTTGGTTCTGGCAATGCAAGCTGAAACTCTGCCAAAAATTAAAATTGCAGTCTGTGCATGAATAAAACCTATTTTGCAACACAGAGAAACATATCTGAAGGTGTTAGAAGTGTTTTGCATGATTTTTGAAGTTAGAGCCTGAAATGTCAGAAAACAGCGTTTCAGCACATAACAAACTTGGTTCTGGTAATGCAAGCTGAAACTCGGCCCAAAATTAAAATTGCAGTCTGTGCATGAATAAAACCTATTTTGCAACACAGAGAAACATATCTGAAGGTGTTAGAAGTGTTTTGCATGATTTTTGAAGTTAGAGCCTGAAATGTCAGAAAACGGCGTTTCAGCACATAACAAACTTGGTTCAGGCAATGCAAGCTGAAACTCGGCCAAAAATTTAAATTGCAGTCTGTGCATGAATAAAACCTATTTTGCAACACAGAGAAACATATCTGAAGGTGTTAGAAGTGTTTTGCATGATTTTTGAAGTTAGAGCCTGAAATGTCTGAAAACGGCGTTTCAGCACTTAACAAACTTGGTTCTGGTAATGCAAGCTGAAACTCGGCCAAAAATTAAAATTGCAGTCTGTGCATGAATAAAACCTATTTTACAACACAGAGAAACATATCTGAAGGTGTTAGAAGTGTTTTGCATGATTTTTGAAGTTAGAGCCTGAAATGTCAGAAAACGGCGTTTCAGCACATAACAAACTTGGTTCAGGCAATGCAAGCTGAAACTCGGCCCAAAATTAAAATTGCAGTCTGTGCATGAATAAAACCTATTTTTCAACACAGAGAAACATATCTGAAGGTGTTAGAAGTGTTTTGCATGATTTTTGAAGTTAGAGCCTGAAATGTCAGAAAACAGCGTTTCAGCACATAACAAACTTGGTTCTGGTAATGCAAGCTGAAACTCGGCCAAAAATTAAAATTGCAGTCTGTGCATGAATAAAACCTATTTTGCAACACAGAGAAACATATCTGAAGGTGTTAGAAGTGTTTTGCATGATTTTTGAAGTTAGAGCCTGAAATGTCAGAAAACGGCGTTTCAGCACATAACAAACTTGGTTCTGGCAATGCAAGCTGAAACTCGGTCCAAAATTAAAATTGCAGTCTGTGCATGAATAAAACCTATTTTGCAACACAGAGAAACATATCTGAAGGTGTTAGAAGTGTTTTGCATGATTTTTGAAGTTAGAGCCTGAAATGTCAGAAAACGGCGTTTCAGCACTTAACAAACTTGGTTCTGGCAATGCAAGCTGAAACTCTGCCAAAAATTAAAATTGCAGTCTGTGCATGAATAAAACCTATTTTGCAACACAGAGAAACATATCTGAAGGTGTTAGAAGTGTTTTGCATGATTTTTGAAGTTAGAGCCTGAAATGTCAGAAAACAGCGTTTCAGCACATAACAAACTTGGTTCTGGTAATGCAAGCTGAAACTCGGCCCAAAATTAAAATTGCAGTCTGTGCATGAATAAAACCTATTTTGCAACACAGAGAAACATATCTGAAGGTGTTAGAAGTGTTTTGCATGATTTTTGAAGTTAGAGCCTGAAATGTCAGAAAACGGCGTTTCAGCACATAACAAACTTGGTTCAGGCAATGCAAGCTGAAACTCGGCCAAAAATTTAAATTGCAGTCTGTGCATGAATAAAACCTATTTTGCAACACAGAGAAACATATCTGAAGGTGTTAGAAGTGTTTTGCATGATTTTTGAAGTTAGAGCCTGAAATGTCTGAAAACGGCGTTTCAGCACTTAACAAACTTGGTTCTGGTAATGCAAGCTGAAACTCGGCCAAAAATTAAAATTGCAGTCTGTGCATGAATAAAACCTATTTTACAACACAGAGAAACATATCTGAAGGTGTTAGAAGTGTTTTGCATGATTTTTGAAGTTAGAGCCTTAAATGTCAGAAAACGGCGTTTCAGCACTTAACAAACTTGGTTCTGGCAATGCAAGCTGAAACTCGGCCAAAAATTAAAATTGCAGTCTGTGCATGAATAAAACCTATTTTGCAACACAGAGAAACATATCTGAAGGTGTTAGAAGTGTTTTGCATGATTTTTGAAGTTAGAGCCTGAAATGTCAGAAAACGCCATTTCAACACATAACAAACTTGGTTCAGGCAATGCAAGCTGAAACTCGGCCCAAAATTAAAATTGCAGTCTGTGCATGAATAAAACCTATTTTTCAACACAGAGAAACATATCTGAAGGTGTTAGAAGTGTTTTGCATGATTTTTGAAGTTAGAGCCTGAAATGTCAGAAAAAGGCTTTTCAGCACATAACAAACTTGTTTCAGGCAATGCAAGCTGAAACTCGGTCCAAAATTAAAATTGCAGTCTGTGCATGAATAAAACCTATTTTTCAACACAGAGAAACATATCTGAAGGTGTTAGAAGTGTTTTGCATGATTTTTGAAGTTAGAGCCTGAAATGTCAGAAAACGCCGTTTCAGCACATAACAAACTTGGTTCAGGCAATGCAAGCTGAAACTCGGCCCAAAATTAAAATTGCAGTCTGTGCATGAATAAAACCTATTTTTCAACACAGAGAAACATATCTGAAGGTTTTAGAAGTGTTTTGCATGATTTTTGAAGTTAGAGCCTGAAATGTCAGAAAACAGCGTTTCAGCACATAACAAACTTGGTTCTGGTAATGCAAGCTGAAACTCGGCCAAAAATTAAAATTGCAGTCTGTGCATGAATAAAACCTATTTTGCAACACAGAGAAACATATCTGAAGGTGTTAGAAGTGTTTTGCATGATTTTTGAAGTTAGAGCCTGAAATGTCAGAAAACGGCGTTTCAGCACATAACAAACTCGGTTCATGCAATGCAAGCTGAAACTCGGCCCAAAATTAAAATTGCAGTCTGTGCATGAATAAAACCTATTTTGCAACACAGAGAAAGACATCTGAAGGTTTTAGAAGTGTTTTGCATGATTTTTGAAGTTAGAGCCTGAAATGTCAGAAAACAGCGTTTCAGCACATAACAAACTTGGTTCTGGTAATGCAAGCTGAAACTCGGCCAAAAATTAAAATTGCAGTCTGTGCATGAATAAAACCTATTTTGCAACACAGAGAAACATATCTGAAGGTGTTAGAAGTGTTTTGCATGATTTTTGAAGTTAGAGCCTGAAATGTCAGAAAACGGCGTTTCAGCACATAACAAACTTGGTTCAGGCAATGCAAGCTGAAACTCGGCCCAAAATTAAAATTGCAGTCTGTGCATGAATAAAACCTATTTTTCAACACAGAGAAACATATCTGAAGGTGTTAGAAGTGTTTTGCATGATTTTTGAAGTTAGAGCCTGAAATGTCAGAAAACGGCGTTTCAGCACTTAACAAACTTGGTTCAGGCAATGCAAGCTGAAACTCGGCCCAAAATTAAAATTGCAGTCTGTGCATGAATAAAACCTATTTTGCAACACAGAGAAACATATCTGAAGGTGTTAGAAGTGTTTTGCATGATTTTTGAAGTTAGAGCCTGAAATGTCTGAAAACGGCGTTTCAGCACTTAACAAACTTGGTTCTGGTAATGCAAGCTGAAACTCGGCCCAAAATTAAAATTGCAGTCTGTGCATGAATAAAACCTATTTTGCAACACAGAGAAACATATCTGAAGGTGTTAGAAGTGTTTTGCATGATTTTTGAAGTTAGAGCCTGAAATGTCAGAAAACGGCGTTTCAGCACTTAACAAACTTGGTTCAGGCAATGCAAGCTGAAACTCGGCCCAAAATTAAAATTGCAGTCTGTGCATGAATAAAACCTATTTTGCAACACAGAGAAACATATCTGAAGGTGTTAGAAGTGTTTTGCATGATTTTTGAAGTTAGAGCCTGAAATGTCAGAAAACAGCGTTTCAGCACATAACAGACTTGGTTCAGGCAATGCAAGCTGAAACTCGGCCCAAAATTAAAATTGCAGTCTGTGCATGAATAAAACCTATTTTGCAACACAGAGAAACATATCTGAAGGTGTTAGAAGTGTTTTGCATGATTTTTGAAGTTAGAGCCTGAAATGTCAGAAAACGCCGTTTCAGCACATAACAAACTTGGTTCAGGCAATGCAAGCTGAAACTCGGCCCAAAATTAAAATTGCAGTCTGTGCATGAATAAAACCTATTTTTCAACACAGAGAAACATATCTGAAGGTGTTAGAAGTGTTTTGCATGATTTTTGAAGTTAGAGCCTGAAATGTCAGAAAACAGCGTTTCAGCACATAACAAACTTGGTTCTGGTAATGCAAGCTGAAACTCGGCCAAAAATTAAAATTGCAGTCTGTGCATGAATAAAACCTATTTTGCAACACAGAGAAACATATCTGAAGGTGTTAGAAGTGTTTTGCATGATTTTTGAAGTTAGAGCCTGAAATGTCAGAAAACGGCGTTTCAGCACATAACAAACTCGGTTCAGGCAATGCAAGCTGAAACTCGGCCCAAAATTAAAATTGCAGTCTGTGCATGAATAAAACCTATTTTGCAACACAGAGAAACATATCTGAAGGTTTTAGAAGTGTTTTGCATGATTTTTGAAGTTAGAGCCTGAAATGTCAGAAAACAGCGTTTCAGCACATAACAAACTTGGTTCTGGTAATGCAAGCTGAAACTCGGCCAAAAATTAAAATTGCAGTCTGTGCATGAATAAAACCTATTTTGCAACACAGAGAAACATATCTGAAGGTGTTAGAAGTGTTTTGCATGATTTTTGAAGTTAGAGCCTGAAATGTCAGAAAACAGCGTTTCAGCACATAACAAACTTGGTTCTGGTAATGCAAGCTGAAACTCGGCCAAAAATTAAAATTGCAGTCTGTGCATGAATAAAACCTATTTTGCAACACAGAGAAACATATCTGAAGGTGTTAGAAGTGTTTTGCATGATTTTTGAAGTTAGAGCCTGAAATGTCAGAAAAAGGCTTTTCAGCACATAACAAACTTGGTTCAGGCAATGCAAGCTGAAACTCGGCCCAAAATTAAAATTGCAGTCTGTGCATGAATAAAACCTATTTTGCAACACAGAGAAACATATATGAAGGTGTTAGAAGTGTTTTGCATGATTTTTGAAGTTAGAGCCTGAAATGTCAGAAAACGGCGTTTCAGCACTTAACAAACTTGGTTCTGGCAATGCAAGCTGAAACTCGGCCAAAAATTAAAATTGCAGTCTGTGCATGAATAAAACCTATTTTTCAACACAGAGAAACACATCTGAAGGTGTTAGAAGTGTTTTGCATGATTTTTGAAGTTAGAGCCTGAAATGTCAGAAAACGGCGTATCAGCACATAACAAACTTGGTTCTGGCAATGCAAGCTGAAACTCGGTCCAAAATTAAAATTGCAGTCTGTGCATGAATAAAACCTATTTTGCAACACAGAGAAACATATCTGAAGGTGTTAGAAGTGTTTTGCATGATTTTTGAAGTTAGAGCCTGAAATGTCAGAAAACGGCGTTTCAGCACTTAACAAACTTAGTTCTGGCAATGCAAGCTGAAACTCTGCCAAAAATTAAAATTGCAGTCTGTGCATGAATAAAACCTATTTTGCAACACAGAGAAACATATCTGAAGGTGTTAGAAGTGTTTTGCATGATTTTTGAAGTTAGAGCCTGAAATGTCAGAAAACAGCGTTTCAGCACATAACAAACTTGGTTCTGGTAATGCAAGCTGAAACTCGGCCAAAAATTAAAATTGCAGTCTGTGCATGAATAAAACCTATTTTGCAACACAGAGAAACATATCTGAAGGTGTTAGAAGTGTTTTGCATGATTTTTGAAGTTAGAGCCTGAAATGTCAGAAAACGCCGTTTCAGCACATAACAAACTTGGTTCAGGCAATGCAAGCTGAAACTCGGCCAAAAATTTAAATTGCAGTCTGTGCATGAATAAAACCTATTTTGCAACACAGAGAAACATATCTGAAGGTGTTAGAAGTGTTTTGCATGATTTTTGAAGTTAGAGCCTGAAATGTCTGAAAACGGCGTTTCAGCACTTAACAAACTTGGTTCTGGTAATGCAAGCTGAAACTCGGCCAAAAATTAAAATTGCAGTCTGTGCATGAATAAAACCTATTTTACAACACAGAGAAACATATCTGAAGGTGTTAGAAGTGTTTTGCATGATTTTTGAAGTTAGAGCCTGAAATGTCAGAAAACGGCGTTTCAGCACTTAACAAACTTGGTTCTGGCAATGCAAGCTGAAACTCGGCCAAAAATTAAAATTGCAGTCTGTGCATGAATAAAACCTATTTTGCAACACAGAGAAACATATCTGAAGGTGTTAGAAGTGTTTTGCATGATTTTTGAAGTTAGAGCCTGAAATGTCAGAAAACGCCGTTTCAGCACATAACAAACTTGGTTCAGGCAATGCAAGCTGAAACTCGGCCCAAAATTAAAATTGCAGTCTGTGCATGAATAAAACCTATTTTTCAACACAGAGAAACATATCTGAAGGTGTTAGAAGTGTTTTGCATGATTTTTGAAGTTAGAGCCTGAAATGTCAGAAAACGCCGTTTCAGCACATAACAAACTTGGTTCAGGCAATGCAAGCTGAAACTCGGCCCAAAATTAAAATTGCAGTCTGTGCATGAATAAAACCTATTTTTCAACACAGAGAAACATATCTGAAGGTGTTAGAAGTGTTTTGCATGATTTTTGAAGTTAGAGCCTGAAATGTCAGAAAACAGCGTTTCAGCACATAACAAACTTGGTTCTGGTAATGCAAGCTGAAACTCGGCCAAAAATTAAAATTGCAGTCTGTGCATGAATAAAACCTATTTTGCAACACAGAGAAACATATCTGAAGGTGTTAGAAGTGTTTTGCATGATTTTTGAAGTTAGAGCCTGAAATGTCAGAAAACGGCGTTTCAGCACATAACAAACTCGGTTCAGGCAATGCAAGCTGAAACTCGGCCCAAAATTAAAATTGCAGTCTGTGCATGAATAAAACCTATTTTGCAACACAGAGAAAGACATCTGAAGGTTTTAGAAGTGTTTTGCATGATTTTTGAAGTTAGAGCCTGAAATGTCAGAAAACAGCGTTTCAGCACATAACAAACTTGGTTCTGGTAATGCAAGCTGAAACTCGGCCAAAAATTAAAATTGCAGTCTGTGCATGAATAAAACCTATTTTGCAACACAGAGAAACATATCTGAAGGTGTTAGAAGTGTTTTGCATGATTTTTGAAGTTAGAGCCTGAAATGTCAGAAAACTGTGTTTTAGCACATAACAAACTTGGTTCTGGCAATGCAAGCTGAAACTCGGCCAAAAATTAAAATTGCAGTCTGTGCATGAATAAAACCTATTTTGCAACACAGAGAAACATATCTGAAGGTGTTAGAAGTGTTTTGCATGATTTTTGAAGTTAGAGCCTGAAATGTCAGAAAACGGCGTTTCAGCACTTAACAAACTTGGTTCTTGCAATGCAAGCTGAAACTCGGCCAAAAATTAAAATTGCAGTCTGTGCATGTATAAAACCTATTTTGCAACACAGAGAAACATATCTGAAGGTGTTAGAAGTGTTTTGCATGATTTTTGAAGTTAGAGCCTGAAATGTCAGAAAACAGCGTTTCAGCACATAACAGACTTGGTTCAGGCAATGCAAGCTGAAACTCGGCCCAAAATTAAAATTGCAGTCTGTGCATGAATAAAACCTATTTTGCAACACAGAGAAACATATCTGAAGGTGTTAGAAGTGTTTTGCATGATTTTTGAAGTTAGAGCCTGAAATGTCAGAAAACGCCGTTTCAGCACATAACAAACTTGGTTCAGGCAATGCAAGCTGAAACTCGGCCCAAAATTAAAATTGCAGTCTGTGCATGAATAAAACCTATTTTTCAACACAGAGAAACATATCTGAAGGTGTTAGAAGTGTTTTGCATGATTTTTGAAGTTAGAGCCTGAAATGTCAGAAAACGGCGTTTCAGCACATAACAAACTTGGTTCTGGCAATGCAAGCTGAAACTCGGTCCAAAATTAAAATTGCAGTCTGTGCATGAATAAAACCTATTTTGCAACACAGAGAAACATATCTGAAGGTGTTAGAAGTGTTTTGCATGATTTTTGAAGTTAGAGCCTGAAATGTCAGAAAACAGCGTTTCAGCACATAACAAACTTGGTTCTGGTAATGCAAGCTGAAACTCGGCCAAAAATTAAAATTGCAGTCTGTGCATGAATAAAACCTATTTTGCAACACAGAGAAACATATCTGAAGGTGTTAGAAGTGTTTTGCATGATTTTTGAAGTTAGAGCCTGAAATGTCAGAAAACGGCGTTTCAGCACTTAACAAACTTGGTTCTTGCAATGCAAGCTGAAACTCGGCCAAAAATTAAAATTGCAGTCTGTGCATGTATAAAACCTATTTTGCAACACAGAGAAACATATCTGAAGGTGTTAGAAGTGTTTTGCATGATTTTTGAAGTTAGAGCCTGAAATGTCAGAAAACAGCGTTTCAGCACATAACAGACTTGGTTCAGGCAATGCAAGCTGAAACTCGGCCCAAAATTAAAATTGCAGTCTGTGCATGAATAAAACCTATTTTGCAACACAGAGAAACATATCTGAAGGTGTTAGAAGTGTTTTGCATGATTTTTGAAGTTAGAGCCTGAAATGTCAGAAAACGCCGTTTCAGCACATAACAAACTTGGTTCAGGCAATGCAAGCTGAAACTCGGCCCAAAATTAAAATTGCAGTCTGTGCATGAATAAAACCTATTTTTCAACACAGAGAAACATATCTGAAGGTGTTAGAAGTGTTTTGCATGATTTTTGAAGTTAGAGCCTGAAATGTCAGAAAACGGCGTTTCAGCACATAACAAACTTGGTTCTGGCAATGCAAGCTGAAACTCGGTCCAAAATTAAAATTGCAGTCTGTGCATGAATAAAACCTATTTTGCAACACAGAGAAACATATCTGAAGGTGTTAGAAGTGTTTTGCATGATTTTTGAAGTTAGAGCCTGAAATGTCAGAAAACAGCGTTTCAGCACATAACAAACTTGGTTCTGGTAATGCAAGCTGAAACTCGGCCAAAAATTAAAATTGCAGTCTGTGCATGAATAAAACCTATTTTGCAACACAGAGAAACATATCTGAAGGTGTTAGAAGTGTTTTGCATGATTTTTGAAGTTAGAGCCTGAAATGTCAGAAAACGGCGTTTCAGCACTTAACAAACTTGGTTCTGGCAATGCAAGCTGAAACTCGGCCAAAAATTAAAATTGCAGTCTGTGCATGTATAAAACCTATTTTGCAACACAGAGAAACATATCTGAAGGTGTTAGAAGTGTTTTGCATGATTTTTGAAGTTAGAGCCTGAAATGTCAGAAAACAGCGTTTCAGCACATAACAGACTTGGTTCAGGCAATGCAAGCTGAAACTCGGCCCAAAATTAAAATTGCAGTCTGTGCATGAATAAAACCTATTTTGCAACACAGAGAAACATATCTGAAGGTGTTAGAAGTGTTTTGCATGATTTTTGAAGTTAGAGCCTGAAATGTCAGAAAAAGGCTTTTCAGCACATAACAAACTTGGTTCAGGCAATGCAAGCTGAAACTCGGCCCAAAATTAAAATTGCAGTCTGTGCATGAATAAAACCTATTTTGCAACACAGAGAAACATATCTGAAGGTGTTAGAAGTGTTTTGCATGATTTTTGAAGTTAGAGCCTGAAATGTCAGAAAACGGCGTTTCAGCACTTAACAAACTTGGTTCTGGCAATGCAAGCTGAAACTCGGCCAAAAATTAAAATTGCAGTCTGTGCATGTATAAAACCTATTTTGCAACACAGAGAAACATATCTGAAGGTGTTAGAAGTGTTTTGCATGATTTTTGAAGTTAGAGCCTGAAATGTCAGAAAACAGCGTTTCAGCACATAACAGACTTGGTTCAGGCAATGCAAGCTGAAACTCGGCCCAAAATTAAAATTGCAGTCTGTGCATGAATAAAACCTATTTTGCAACACAGAGAAACATATCTGAAGGTGTTAGAAGTGTTTTGCATGATTTTTGAAGTTAGAGCCTGAAATGTCAGAAAAAGGCTTTTCAGCACATAACAAACTTGGTTCAGCCAATGCAAGCTGAAACTCGGCCCAAAATTAAAATTGCAGTCTGTGCATGAATAAAACCTATTTTGCAACACAGAGAAACATATCTGAAGGTGTTAGAAGTGTTTTGCATGATTTTTGAAGTTAGAGCCTGAAATGTCAGAAAACGGCGTTTCAGCACTTAACAAACTTGGTTCTGGCAATGCAAGCTGAAACTCGGCCAAAAATTAAAATTGCAGTCTGTGCATGAATAAAACCTATTTTGCAACACAGAGAAACATATCTGAAGGTGTTAGAAGTGTTTTGCATGATTTTTGAAGTTAGAGCCTGAAATGTCAGAAAACGGCGTTTCAGCACATAACAAACTTGGTTCAGGCAATGCAAGCTGCAACTCGGTCCAAAATTAAAATTGCAGTCTGTGCATGAATAAAACCTATTTTGCAACACAGAGAAACATATCTGAAGGTTTTAGAAGTGTTTTGCATGATTTTTGAAGTTAGAGCCTGAAATGTCAGAAAACGGCGTTTCAGCACATAACAAACTTGGTTCTGGCAATGCAAGCTGAAACTCGGTCCAAAATTAAAATTGCAGTCTGTGCATGAATAAAACCTATTTTGCAACACAGAGAAACATATCTGAAGGTGTTAGAAGTGTTTTGCATGATTTTTGAAGTTAGAGCCTGAAATGTCAGAAAACAGCGTTTCAGCACATAACAAACTTGGTTCTGGTAATGCAAGCTGAAACTCGGCCAAAAATTAAAATTGCAGTCTGTGCATGAATAAAACCTATTTTGCAACACAGAGAAACATATCTGAAGGTGTTAGAAGTGTTTTGCATGATTTTTGAAGTTAGAGCCTGAAATGTCAGAAAACGGCGTTTCAGCACTTAACAAACTTGGTTCTGGCAATGCAAGCTGAAACTCGGCCAAAAATTAAAATTGCAGTCTGTGCATGTATAAAACCTATTTTGCAACACAGAGAAACATATCTGAAGGTGTTAGAAGTGTTTTGCATGATTTTTGAAGTTAGAGCCTGAAATGTCAGAAAACAGCGTTTCAGCACATAACAGACTTGGTTCAGGCAATGCAAGCTGAAACTCGGCCCAAAATTAAAATTGCAGTCTGTGCATGAATAAAACCTATTTTGCAACACAGAGAAACATATCTGAAGGTGTTAGAAGTGTTTTGCATGATTTTTGAAGTTAGAGCCTGAAATGTCAGAAAAAGGCTTTTCAGCACATAACAAACTTGGTTCAGCCAATGCAAGCTGAAACTCGGCCCAAAATTAAAATTGCAGTCTGTGCATGAATAAAACCTATTTTGCAACACAGAGAAACATATCTGAAGGTGTTAGAAGTGTTTTGCATGATTTTTGAAGTTAGAGCCTGAAATGTCAGAAAACGGCGTTTCAGCACTTAACAAACTTGGTTCTGGCAATGCAAGCTGAAACTCGGCCAAAAATTAAAATTGCAGTCTGTGCATGAATAAAACCTATTTTGCAACACAGAGAAACATATCTGAAGGTGTTAGAAGTGTTTTGCATGATTTTTGAAGTTAGAGCCTGAAATGTCAGAAAACGGCGTTTCAGCACATAACAAACTTGGTTCAGGCAATGCAAGCTGCAACTCGGTCCAAAATTAAAATTGCAGTCTGTGCATGAATAAAACCTATTTTGCAACACAGAGAAACATATCTGAAGGTTTTAGAAGTGTTTTGCATGATTTTTGAAGTTAGAGCCTGAAATGTCAGAAAACGGCGTTTCAGCACATAACAAACTTGGTTCTGGCAATGCAAGCTGAAACTCGGTCCAAAATTAAAATTGCAGTCTGTGCATGAATAAAACCTATTTTGCAACACAGAGAAACATATCTGAAGGTGTTAGAAGTGTTTTGCATGATTTTTGAAGTTAGAGCCTGAAATGTCAGAAAACGGCGTTTCAGCACTTAACAAACTTGGTTCTGGCAATGCAAGCTGAAACTCTGCCAAAAATTAAAATTGCAGTCTGTGCATGAATAAAACCTATTTTGCAACACAGAGAAACATATCTGAAGGTGTTAGAAGTGTTTTGCATGATTTTTGAAGTTAGAGCCTGAAATGTCAGAAAACAGCGTTTCAGCACATAACAAACTTGGTTCTGGTAATGCAAGCTGAAACTCGGCCAAAAATTAAAATTGCAGTCTGTGCATGAATAAAACCTATTTTGCAACACAGAGAAACATATCTGAAGGTGTTAGAAGTGTTTTGCATGATTTTTGAAGTTAGAGCCTGAAATGTCAGAAAACGGCGTTTCAGCACATAACAAACTTGGTTCAGGCAATGCAAGCTGAAACTCGGCCAAAAATTAAAATTGCAGTCTGTGCATGAATAAAACCTATTTTGCAACACAGAGAAACATATCTGAAGGTGTTAGAAGTGTTTTGCATGATTTTTGAAGTTAGAGCCTGAAATGTCTGAAAACGGCGTTTCAGCACTTAACAAACTTGGTTCTGGTAATGCAAGCTGAAACTCGGCCAAAAATTAAAATTGCAGTCTGTGCATGAATAAAACCTATTTTGCAACACAGAGAAACATATCTGAAGGTGTTAGAAGTGTTTTGCATGATTTTTGAAGTTAGAGCCTGAAATGTCAGAAAACGGCGTTTCAGCACTTAACAAACTTAGTTCTGGCAATGCAAGCTGAAACTCTGCCAAAAATTAAAATTGCAGTCTGTGCATGAATAAAACCTATTTTGCAACACAGAGAAACATATCTGAAGGTGTTAGAAGTGTTTTGCATGATTTTTGAAGTTAGAGCCTGAAATGTCAGAAAACAGCGTTTCAGCACATAACAAACTTGGTTCTGGTAATGCAAGCTGAAACTCGGCCAAAAATTAAAATTGCAGTCTGTGCATGAATAAAACCTATTTTGCAACACAGAGAAACATATCTGAAGGTGTTAGAAGTGTTTTGCATGATTTTTGAAGTTAGAGCCTGAAATGTCAGAAAACGCCGTTTCAGCACATAACAAACTTGGTTCAGGCAATGCAAGCTGAAACTCGGCCAAAAATTTAAATTGCAGTCTGTGCATGAATAAAACCTATTTTGCAACACAGAGAAACATATCTGAAGGTGTTAGAAGTGTTTTGCATGATTTTTGAAGTTAGAGCCTGAAATGTCTGAAAACGGCGTTTCAGCACTTAACAAACTTGGTTCTGGTAATGCAAGCTGAAACTCGGCCAAAAATTAAAATTGCAGTCTGTGCATGAATAAAACCTATTTTACAACACAGAGAAACATATCTGAAGGTGTTAGAAGTGTTTTGCATGATTTTTGAAGTTAGAGCCTGAAATGTCAGAAAACGGCGTTTCAGCACTTAACAAACTTGGTTCTGGCAATGCAAGCTGAAACTCGGCCAAAAATTAAAATTGCAGTCTGTGCATGAATAAAACCTATTTTGCAACACAGAGAAACATATCTGAAGGTGTTAGAAGTGTTTTGCATGATTTTTGAAGTTAGAGCCTGAAATGTCAGAAAACGCCGTTTCAGCACATAACAAACTTGGTTCAGGCAATGCAAGCTGAAACTCGGCCCAAAATTAAAATTGCAGTCTGTGCATGAATAAAACCTATTTTTCAACACAGAGAAACATATCTGAAGGTGTTAGAAGTGTTTTGCATGATTTTTGAAGTTAGAGCCTGAAATGTCAGAAAACAGCGTTTCAGCACATAACAAACTTGGTTCTGGTAATGCAAGCTGAAACTCGGCCAAAAATTAAAATTGCAGTCTGTGCATGAATAAAACCTATTTTGCAACACAGAGAAACATATCTGAAGGTGTTAGAAGTGTTTTGCATGATTTTTGAAGTTAGAGCCTGAAATGTCAGAAAACGGCGTTTCAGCACATAACAAACTCGGTTCAGGCAATGCAAGCTGAAACTCGGCCCAAAATTAAAATTGCAGTCTGTGCATGAATAAAACCTATTTTGCAACACAGAGAAAGACATCTGAAGGTTTTAGAAGTGTTTTGCATGATTTTTGAAGTTAGAGCCTGAAATGTCAGAAAACAGCGTTTCAGCACATAACAAACTTGGTTCTGGTAATGCAAGCTGAAACTCGGCCAAAAATTAAAATTGCAGTCTGTGCATGAATAAAACCTATTTTGCAACACAGAGAAACATATCTGAAGGTGTTAGAAGTGTTTTGCATGATTTTTGAAGTTAGAGCCTGAAATGTCAGAAAACTGTGTTTTAGCACATAACAAACTTGGTTCTGGCAATGCAAGCTGAAACTCGGCCAAAAATTAAAATTGCAGTCTGTGCATGAATAAAACCTATTTTGCAACACAGAGAAACATATCTGAAGGTGTTAGAAGTGTTTTGCATGATTTTTGAAGTTAGAGCCTGAAATGTCAGAAAACGGCGTTTCAGCACTTAACAAACTTGGTTCTTGCAATGCAAGCTGAAACTCGGCCAAAAATTAAAATTGCAGTCTGTGCATGTATAAAACCTATTTTGCAACACAGAGAAACATATCTGAAGGTGTTAGAAGTGTTTTGCATGATTTTTGAAGTTAGAGCCTGAAATGTCAGAAAACAGCGTTTCAGCACATAACAGACTTGGTTCAGGCAATGCAAGCTGAAACTCGGCCCAAAATTAAAATTGCAGTCTGTGCATGAATAAAACCTATTTTGCAACACAGAGAAACATATCTGAAGGTGTTAGAAGTGTTTTGCATGATTTTTGAAGTTAGAGCCTGAAATGTCAGAAAACGCCGTTTCAGCACATAACAAACTTGGTTCAGGCAATGCAAGCTGAAACTCGGCCCAAAATTAAAATTGCAGTCTGTGCATGAATAAAACCTATTTTTCAACACAGAGAAACATATCTGAAGGTGTTAGAAGTGTTTTGCATGATTTTTGAAGTTAGAGCCTGAAATGTCAGAAAACGGCGTTTCAGCACATAACAAACTTGGTTCTGGCAATGCAAGCTGAAACTCGGTCCAAAATTAAAATTGCAGTCTGTGCATGAATAAAACCTATTTTGCAACACAGAGAAACATATCTGAAGGTGTTAGAAGTGTTTTGCATGATTTTTGAAGTTAGAGCCTGAAATGTCAGAAAACAGCGTTTCAGCACATAACAAACTTGGTTCTGGTAATGCAAGCTGAAACTCGGCCAAAAATTAAAATTGCAGTCTGTGCATGAATAAAACCTATTTTGCAACACAGAGAAACATATCTGAAGGTGTTAGAAGTGTTTTGCATGATTTTTGAAGTTAGAGCCTGAAATGTCAGAAAACGGCGTTTCAGCACTTAACAAACTTGGTTCTGGCAATGCAAGCTGAAACTCGGCCAAAAATTAAAATTGCAGTCTGTGCATGTATAAAACCTATTTTGCAACACAGAGAAACATATCTGAAGGTGTTAGAAGTGTTTTGCATGATTTTTGAAGTTAGAGCCTGAAATGTCAGAAAACAGCGTTTCAGCACATAACAGACTTGGTTCAGGCAATGCAAGCTGAAACTCGGCCCAAAATTAAAATTGCAGTCTGTGCATGAATAAAACCTATTTTGCAACACAGAGAAACATATCTGAAGGTGTTAGAAGTGTTTTGCATGATTTTTGAAGTTAGAGCCTGAAATGTCAGAAAAAGGCTTTTCAGCACATAACAAACTTGGTTCAGGCAATGCAAGCTGAAACTCGGCCCAAAATTAAAATTGCAGTCTGTGCATGAATAAAACCTATTTTGCAACACAGAGAAACATATCTGAAGGTGTTAGAAGTGTTTTGCATGATTTTTGAAGTTAGAGCCTGAAATGTCAGAAAACGGCGTTTCAGCACTTAACAAACTTGGTTCTGGCAATGCAAGCTGAAACTCGGCCAAAAATTAAAATTGCAGTCTGTGCATGTATAAAACCTATTTTGCAACACAGAGAAACATATCTGAAGGTGTTAGAAGTGTTTTGCATGATTTTTGAAGTTAGAGCCTGAAATGTCAGAAAACAGCGTTTCAGCACATAACAGACTTGGTTCAGGCAATGCAAGCTGAAACTCGGCCCAAAATTAAAATTGCAGTCTGTGCATGAATAAAACCTATTTTGCAACACAGAGAAACATATCTGAAGGTGTTAGAAGTGTTTTGCATGATTTTTGAAGTTAGAGCCTGAAATGTCAGAAAAAGGCTTTTCAGCACATAACAAACTTGGTTCAGCCAATGCAAGCTGAAACTCGGCCCAAAATTAAAATTGCAGTCTGTGCATGAATAAAACCTATTTTGCAACACAGAGAAACATATCTGAAGGTGTTAGAAGTGTTTTGCATGATTTTTGAAGTTAGAGCCTGAAATGTCAGAAAACGGCGTTTCAGCACTTAACAAACTTGGTTCTGGCAATGCAAGCTGAAACTCGGCCAAAAATTAAAATTGCAGTCTGTGCATGAATAAAACCTATTTTGCAACACAGAGAAACATATCTGAAGGTGTTAGAAGTGTTTTGCATGATTTTTGAAGTTAGAGCCTGAAATGTCAGAAAACGGCGTTTCAGCACATAACAAACTTGGTTCAGGCAATGCAAGCTGCAACTCGGTCCAAAATTAAAATTGCAGTCTGTGCATGAATAAAACCTATTTTGCAACACAGAGAAACATATCTGAAGGTTTTAGAAGTGTTTTGCATGATTTTTGAAGTTAGAGCCTGAAATGTCAGAAAACGGCGTTTCAGCACATAACAAACTTGGTTCTGGCAATGCAAGCTGAAACTCGGTCCAAAATTAAAATTGCAGTCTGTGCATGAATAAAACCTATTTTGCAACACAGAGAAACATATCTGAAGGTGTTAGAAGTGTTTTGCATGATTTTTGAAGTTAGAGCCTGAAATGTCAGAAAACAGCGTTTCAGCACATAACAAACTTGGTTCTGGTAATGCAAGCTGAAACTCGGCCAAAAATTAAAATTGCAGTCTGTGCATGAATAAAACCTATTTTGCAACACAGAGAAACATATCTGAAGGTGTTAGAAGTGTTTTGCATGATTTTTGAAGTTAGAGCCTGAAATGTCAGAAAACGGCGTTTCAGCACTTAACAAACTTGGTTCTGGCAATGCAAGCTGAAACTCGGCCAAAAATTTAAATTGCAGTCTGTGCATGTATAAAACCTATTTTGCAACACAGAGAAACATATCTGAAGGTGTTAGAAGTGTTTTGCATGATTTTTGAAGTTAGAGCCTGAAATGTCAGAAAACAGCGTTTCAGCACATAACAGACTTGGTTCAGGCAATGCAAGCTGAAACTCGGCCCAAAATTAAAATTGCAGTCTGTGCATGAATAAAACCTATTTTGCAACACAGAGAAACATATCTGAAGGTGTTAGAAGTGTTTTGCATGATTTTTGAAGTTAGAGCCTGAAATGTCAGAAAAAGGCTTTTCAGCACATAACAAACTTGGTTCAGCCAATGCAAGCTGAAACTCGGCCCAAAATTAAAATTGCAGTCTGTGCATGAATAAAACCTATTTTGCAACACAGAGAAACATATCTGAAGGTGTTAGAAGTGTTTTGCATGATTTTTGAAGTTAGAGCCTGAAATGTCAGAAAACGGCGTTTCAGCACTTAACAAACTTGGTTCTGGCAATGCAAGCTGAAACTCGGCCAAAAATTAAAATTGCAGTCTGTGCATGAATAAAACCTATTTTGCAACACAGAGAAACATATCTGAAGGTGTTAGAAGTGTTTTGCATGATTTTTGAAGTTAGAGCCTGAAATGTCAGAAAACGGCGTTTCAGCACATAACAAACTTGGTTCAGGCAATGCAAGCTGCAACTCGGTCCAAAATTAAAATTGCAGTCTGTGCATGAATAAAACCTATTTTGCAACACAGAGAAACATATCTGAAGGTTTTAGAAGTGTTTTGCATGATTTTTGAAGTTAGAGCCTGAAATGTCAGAAAACGGCGTTTCAGCACATAACAAACTTGGTTCTGGCAATGCAAGCTGAAACTCGGTCCAAAATTAAAATTGCAGTCTGTGCATGAATAAAACCTATTTTGCAACACAGAGAAACATATCTGAAGGTGTTAGAAGTGTTTTGCATGATTTTTGAAGTTAGAGCCTGAAATGTCAGAAAACGGCGTTTCAGCACTTAACAAACTTGGTTCTGGCAATGCAAGCTGAAACTCTGCCAAAAATTAAAATTGCAGTCTGTGCATGAATAAAACCTATTTTGCAACACAGAGAAACATATCTGAAGGTGTTAGAAGTGTTTTGCATGATTTTTGAAGTTAGAGCCTGAAATGTCAGAAAACAGCGTTTCAGCACATAACAAACTTGGTTCTGGTAATGCAAGCTGAAACTCGGCCAAAAATTAAAATTGCAGTCTGTGCATGAATAAAACCTATTTTGCAACACAGAGAAACATATCTGAAGGTGTTAGAAGTGTTTTGCATGATTTTTGAAGTTAGAGCCTGAAATGTCAGAAAACGGCGTTTCAGCACATAACAAACTTGGTTCAGGCAATGCAAGCTGAAACTCGGCCAAAAATTAAAATTGCAGTCTGTGCATGAATAAAACCTATTTTGCAACACAGAGAAACATATCTGAAGGTGTTAGAAGTGTTTTGCATGATTTTTGAAGTTAGAGCCTGAAATGTCTGAAAACGGCGTTTCAGCACTTAACAAACTTGGTTCTGGTAATGCAAGCTGAAACTCGGCCAAAAATTAAAATTGCAGTCTGTGCATGAATAAAACCTATTTTGCAACACAGAGAAACATATCTGAAGGTGTTAGAAGTGTTTTGCATGATTTTTGAAGTTAGAGCCTGAAATGTCAGAAAACGGCGTTTCAGCACTTAACAAACTTGGTTCTGGCAATGCAAGCTGAAACTCGGCCAAAAATTAAAATTGCAGTCTGTGCATGAATAAAACCTATTTTGCAACACAGAGAAACATATCTGAAGGTGTTAGAAGTGTTTTGCATGATTTTTGAAGTTAGAGCCTGAAATGTCAGAAAACAGCGTTTCAGCACATAACAAACTTGGTTCTGGTAATGCAAGCTGAAACTCGGCCAAAAATTTAAATTGCAGTCTGTGCATGAATAAAACCTATTTTGCAACACAGAGAAACATATCTGAAGGTGTTAGAAGTGTTTTGCATGATTTTTGAAGTTAGAGCCTGAAATGTCAGAAAACGCCGTTTCAGCACATAACAAACTTGGTTCAGGCAATGCAAGCTGAAACTCGGCCCAAAATTAAAATTGCAGTCTGTGCATGAATAAAACCTATTTTTCAACACAGAGAAACATATCTGAAGGTGTTAGAAGTGTTTTGCATGATTTTTGAAGTTAGAGCCTGAAATGTCAGAAAAAGGCTTTTCAGCACATAAAAAACTTGTTTCAGGCAATGCAAGCTGAAACTCGGTCCAAAATTAAAATTGCAGTCTGTGCATGAATAAAACCTATTTTGCAACACAGAGAAACATATCTGAAGGTTTTAGAAGTGTTTTGCATGATTTTTGAAGTTAGAGCCTGAAATGTCAGAAAACAGCGTTTCAGCACATAACAAACTTGGTTCTGGTAATGCAAGCTGAAACTCGGCCAAAAATTTAAATTGCAGTCTGTGCATGAATAAAACCTATTTTGCAACACAGAGAAACATATCTGAAGGTGTTAGAAGTGTTTTGCATGATTTTTGAAGTTAGAGCCTGAAATGTCAGAAAACGCCGTTTCAGCACATAACAAACTTGGTTCAGGCAATGCAAGCTGAAACTCGGCCCAAAATTAAAATTGCAGTCTGTGCATGAATAAAACCTATTTTTCAACACAGAGAAACATATCTGAAGGTGTTAGAAGTGTTTTGCATGATTTTTGAAGTTAGAGCCTGAAATGTCAGAAAACAGCGTTTCAGCACATAACAAACTTGGTTCTGGTAATGCAAGCTGAAACTCGGCCAAAAATTAAAATTGCAGTCTGTGCATGAATAAAACCTATTTTGCAACACAGAGAAACATATCTGAAGGTGTTAGAAGTGTTTTGCATGATTTTTGAAGTTAGAGCCTGAAATGTCAGAAAACGGCGTTTCAGCACATAACAAACTCGGTTCAGGCAATGCAAGCTGAAACTCGGCCCAAAATTAAAATTGCAGTCTGTGCATGAATAAAACCTATTTTGCAACACAGAGAAACATATCTGAAGGTTTTAGAAGTGTTTTGCATGATTTTTGAAGTTAGAGCCTGAAATGTCAGAAAACAGCGTTTCAGCACATAACAAACTTGGTTCTGGTAATGCAAGCTGAAACTCGGCCAAAAATTAAAATTGCAGTCTGTGCATGAATAAAACCTATTTTGCAACACAGAGAAACATATCTGAAGGTGTTAGAAGTGTTTTGCATGATTTTTGAAGTTAGAGCCTAAAATGTCAGAAAACAGCGTTTCAGCACATAACAAACTTGGTTCTGGTAATGCAAGCTGAAACTCGGCCAAAAATTAAAATTGCAGTCTGTGCATGAATAAAACCTATTTTGCAACACAGAGAAACATATCTGAAGGTGTTAGAAGTGTTTTGCATGATTTTTGAAGTTAGAGCCTGAAATGTCAGAAAAAGGCTTTTCAGCACATAACAAACTTGGTTCAGGCAATGCAAGCTGAAACTCGGCCCAAAATTAAAATTGCAGTCTGTGCATGAATAAAACCTATTTTGCAACACAGAGAAACATATATGAAGGTGTTAGAAGTGTTTTGCATGATTTTTGAAGTTAGAGCCTGAAATGTCAGAAAACGGCGTTTCAGCACTTAACAAACTTGGTTCTGGCAATGCAAGCTGAAACTCGGCCAAAAATTAAAATTGCAGTCTGTGCATGAATAAAACCTATTTTTCAACACAGAGAAACACATCTGAAGGTGTTAGAAGTGTTTTGCATGATTTTTGAAGTTAGAGCCTGAAATGTCAGAAAACGGCGTTTCAGCACATAACAAACTTGGTTCTGGCAATGCAAGCTGAAACTCGGTCCAAAATTAAAATTGCAGTCTGTGCATGAATAAAACCTATTTTGCAACACAGAGAAACATATCTGAAGGTGTTAGAAGTGTTTTGCATGATTTTTGAAGTTAGAGCCTGAAATGTCAGAAAACGGCGTTTCAGCACTTAACAAACTTAGTTCTGGCAATGCAAGCTGAAACTCTGCCAAAAATTAAAATTGCAGTCTGTGCATGAATAAAACCTATTTTGCAACACAGAGAAACATATCTGAAGGTGTTAGAAGTGTTTTGCATGATTTTTGAAGTTAGAGCCTGAAATGTCAGAAAACAGCGTTTCAGCACATAACAAACTTGGTTCTGGTAATGCAAGCTGAAACTCGGCCAAAAATTAAAATTGCAGTCTGTGCATGAATAAAACCTATTTTGCAACACAGAGAAACATATCTGAAGGTGTTAGAAGTGTTTTGCATGATTTTTGAAGTTAGAGCCTGAAATGTCAGAAAACGCCGTTTCAGCACATAACAAACTTGGTTCTGGCAATGCAAGCTGAAACTCGGCCAAAAATTTAAATTGCAGTCTGTGCATGAATAAAACCTATTTTGCAACACAGAGAAACATATCTGAAGGTGTTAGAAGTGTTTTGCATGATTTTTGAAGTTAGAGCCTGAAATGTCTGAAAACGGCGTTTCAGCACTTAACAAACTTGGTTCTGGTAATGCAAGCTGAAACTCGGCCAAAAATTAAAATTGCAGTCTGTGCATGAATAAAACCTATTTTACAACACAGAGAAACATATCTGAAGGTGTTAGAAGTGTTTTGCATGATTTTTGAAGTTAGAGCCTGAAATGTCAGAAAACGGCGTTTCAGCACTTAACAAACTTGGTTCTGGCAATGCAAGCTGAAACTCGGCCAAAAATTAAAATTGCAGTCTGTGCATGAATAAAACCTATTTTGCAACACAGAGAAACATATCTGAAGGTGTTAGAAGTGTTTTGCATGATTTTTGAAGTTAGAGCCTGAAATGTCAGAAAACGCCGTTTCAGCACATAACAAACTTGGTTCAGGCAATGCAAGCTGAAACTCGGCCCAAAATTAAAATTGCAGTCTGTGCATGAATAAAACCTATTTTTCAACACAGAGAAACATATCTGAAGGTGTTAGAAGTGTTTTGCATGATTTTTGAAGTTAGAGCCTGAAATGTCAGAAAAAGGCTTTTCAGCACATAACAAACTTGTTTCAGGCAATGCAAGCTGAAACTCGGTCCAAAATTAAAATTGCAGTCTGTGCATGAATAAAACCTATTTTGCAACACAGAGAAACATATCTGAAGGTTTTAGAAGTGTTTTGCATGATTTTTGAAGTTAGAGCCTGAAATGTCAGAAAACGGCGTTTCAGCACATAACAAACTTGGTTCTGGTAATGCAAGCTGAAACTCGGCCCAAAATTAAAATTGCAGTCTGTGCATGAATAAAACCTATTTTGCAACACAGAGAAACATATCTGAAGGTGTTAGAAGTGTTTTGCATGATTTTTGAAGTTAGAGCCTGAAATGTCAGAAAACGCCGTTTCAGCACATAACAAACTTGGTTCAGGCAATGCAAGCTGAAACTCGGCCCAAAATTAAAATTGCAGTCTGTGCATGAATAAAACCTATTTTTCAACACAGAGAAACATATCTGAAGGTGTTAGAAGTGTTTTGCATGATTTTTGAAGTTAGAGCCTGAAATGTCAGAAAACAGCGTTTCAGCACATAACAAACTTGGTTCTGGTAATGCAAGCTGAAACTCGGCCAAAAATTAAAATTGCAGTCTGTGCATGAATAAAACCTATTTTGCAACACAGAGAAACATATCTGAAGGTGTTAGAAGTGTTTTGCATGATTTTTGAAGTTAGAGCCTGAAATGTCAGAAAACGGCGTTTCAGCACATAACAAACTCGGTTCAGGCAATGCAAGCTGAAACTCGGCCCAAAATTAAAATTGCAGTCTGTGCATGAATAAAACCTATTTTGCAACACAGAGAAAGACATCTGAAGGTTTTAGAAGTGTTTTGCATGATTTTTGAAGTTAGAGCCTGAAATGTCAGAAAACAGCGTTTCAGCACATAACAAACTTGGTTCTGGTAAGGCAAGCTGAAACTCGGCCAAAAATTAAAATTGCAGTCTGTGCATGAATAAAACCTATTTTGCAACACAGAGAAACATATCTGAAGGTGTTAGAAGTGTTTTGCATGATTTTTGAAGTTAGAGCCTGAAATGTCAGAAAACTGTGTTTTAGCACATAACAAACTTGGTTCTGGCAATGCAAGCTGAAACTCTGTCCAAAATTAAAATTGCAGTCTGTGCATGAATAAAACCTATTTTGCAACACAGAGAAACATATCTGAAGGTGTTAGAAGTGTTTTGCATGATTTTTGAAGTTAGAGCCTGAAATGTCAGAAAACGGCGTTTCAGCACATAACAAACTTGGTACAGGCAATGCAAGCTGCAACTCGGTCCAAAATTAAAATTGCAGTCTGTGCATGAATAAAACCTATTTTGCAACACAGAGAAACATATCTGAAGGTTTTAGAAGTGTTTTGCATGATTTTTGAAGTTAGAGCCTGAAATGTCAGAAAACGGCGTTTCAGCACATATAACAAACTCGGTTCAGGCAATGCAAGCTGAAACTCGGCCAAAAATTAAAATTGCAGTCTGTGCATGAATAAAACCTATTTTGCAACACAGAGAAACATATCTGAAGGTGTTAGAAGTGTTTTGCATGATTTTTGAAGTTAGAGCCTGAAATGTCAGAAAACGGCGTTTCAGCACATAACAAACTTGGTTCTGGCAATGCAAGCTGAAACTCGGTCCAATATTAAAATTGCAGTCTGTGCATGAATAAAACCTATTTTGCAACACAGAGAAATAAATCTGAAGGTGTTAGAAGTGTTTTGCATGATTTTTGAAGTTAGAGCCTGAAATGTCAGAAAAAGGCTTTTCAGCACATAACAAACTTGGTTCTGGCAATGCAAGCTGAAACTCGGCCCAAAATTAAAATTGCAGTCTGTGCATGAATAAAACCTATTTTGCAACACAGAGAAACATATCTGAAGGTTTTAGAAGTGTTTTGCATGATTTTTGAAGTTAGAGCCTGAAATGTCAGAAAACAGCGTTTCAGCACATAACAATCTTGGTTCTGGTAATGCAAGCTGAAACTCGGCCAAAAATTAAAATTGCAGTCTGTGCATGAATAAAACCTATTTTGCAACACAGAGAAACATATCTGAAGGTGTTAGAAGTGTTTTGCATGATTTTTGAAGTTAGAGCCTGAAATGTCAGAAAACGGCGTTTCAGCACTTAACAAACTTGGTTCTTGCAATGCAAGCTGAAACTCGGCCAAAAATTAAAATTGCAGTCTGTGCATGTATAAAACCTATTTTGCAACACAGAGAAACATATCTGAAGGTGTTAGAAGTGTTTTGCATGATTTTTGAAGTTAGAGCCTGAAATGTCAGAAAACAGCGTTTCAGCACATAACAGACTTGGTTCAGGCAATGCAAGCTGAAACTCGTCCCAAAATTAAAATTGCAGTCTGTGCATGAATAAAACCTATTTTGCAACACAGAGAAACATATCTGAAGGTGTTAGAAGTGTTTTGCATGATTTTTGAAGTTAGAGCCTGAAATGTCAGAAAACGCCGTTTCAGCACATAACAAACTTGGTTCTGGCAATGCAAGCTGAAACTCGGCCAAAAATTTAAATTGCAGTCTGTGCATGAATAAAACCTATTTTGCAACACAGAGAAACATATCTGAAGGTGTTAGAAGTGTTTTGCATGATTTTTGAAGTTAGAGCCTGAAATGTCTGAAAACGGCGTTTCAGCACTTAACAAACTTGGTTCTGGTAATGCAAGCTGAAACTCGGCCAAAAATTAAAATTGCAGTCTGTGCATGAATAAAACCTATTTTACAACACAGAGAAACATATCTGAAGGTGTTAGAAGTGTTTTGCATGATTTTTGAAGTTAGAGCCTGAAATGTCAGAAAACGGCGTTTCAGCACTTAACAAACTTGGTTCTGGCAATGCAAGCTGAAACTCGGCCAAAAATTAAAATTGCAGTCTGTGCATGAATAAAACCTATTTTGCAACACAGAGAAACATATCTGAAGGTGTTAGAAGTGTTTTGCATGATTTTTGAAGTTAGAGCCTGAAATGTCAGAAAACGCCGTTTCAGCACATAACAAACTTGGTTCAGGCAATGCAAGCTGAAACTCGGCCCAAAATTAAAATTGCAGTCTGTGCATGAATAAAACCTATTTTTCAACACAGAGAAACATATCTGAAGGTGTTAGAAGTGTTTTGCATGATTTTTGAAGTTAGAGCCTGAAATGTCAGAAAAAGGCTTTTCAGCACATAACAAACTTGTTTCAGGCAATGCAAGCTGAAACTCGGTCCAAAATTAAAATTGCAGTCTGTGCATGAATAAAACCTATTTTGCAACACAGAGAAACATATCTGAAGGTTTTAGAAGTGTTTTGCATGATTTTTGAAGTTAGAGCCTGAAATGTCAGAAAACGGCGTTTCAGCACATAACAAACTTGGTTCTGGTAATGCAAGCTGAAACTCGGCCCAAAATTAAAATTGCAGTCTGTGCATGAATAAAACCTATTTTGCAACACAGAGAAACATATCTGAAGGTGTTAGAAGTGTTTTGCATGATTTTTGAAGTTAGAGCCTGAAATGTCAGAAAACGCCGTTTCAGCACATAACAAACTTGGTTCAGGCAATGCAAGCTGAAACTCGGCCCAAAATTAAAATTGCAGTCTGTGCATGAATAAAACCTATTTTTCAACACAGAGAAACATATCTGAAGGTGTTAGAAGTGTTTTGCATGATTTTTGAAGTTAGAGCCTGAAATGTCAGAAAACAGCGTTTCAGCACATAACAAACTTGGTTCTGGTAATGCAAGCTGAAACTCGGCCAAAAATTAAAATTGCAGTCTGTGCATGAATAAAACCTATTTTGCAACACAGAGAAACATATCTGAAGGTGTTAGAAGTGTTTTGCATGATTTTTGAAGTTAGAGCCTGAAATGTCAGAAAACGGCGTTTCAGCACATAACAAACTCGGTTCAGGCAATGCAAGCTGAAACTCGGCCCAAAATTAAAATTGCAGTCTGTGCATGAATAAAACCTATTTTGCAACACAGAGAAAGACATCTGAAGGTTTTAGAAGTGTTTTGCATGATTTTTGAAGTTAGAGCCTGAAATGTCAGAAAACAGCGTTTCAGCACATAACAAACTTGGTTCTGGTAAGGCAAGCTGAAACTCGGCCAAAAATTAAAATTGCAGTCTGTGCATGAATAAAACCTATTTTGCAACACAGAGAAACATATCTGAAGGTGTTAGAAGTGTTTTGCATGATTTTTGAAGTTAGAGCCTGAAATGTCAGAAAACTGTGTTTTAGCACATAACAAACTTGGTTCTGGCAATGCAAGCTGAAACTCTGTCCAAAATTAAAATTGCAGTCTGTGCATGAATAAAACCTATTTTGCAACACAGAGAAACATATCTGAAGGTGTTAGAAGTGTTTTGCATGATTTTTGAAGTTAGAGCCTGAAATGTCAGAAAACGGCGTTTCAGCACATAACAAACTTGGTACAGGCAATGCAAGCTGCAACTCGGTCCAAAATTAAAATTGCAGTCTGTGCATGAATAAAACCTATTTTGCAACACAGAGAAACATATCTGAAGGTTTTAGAAGTGTTTTGCATGATTTTTGAAGTTAGAGCCTGAAATGTCAGAAAACGGCGTTTCAGCACATATAACAAACTCGGTTCAGGCAATGCAAGCTGAAACTCGGCCAAAAATTAAAATTGCAGTCTGTGCATGAATAAAACCTATTTTGCAACACAGAGAAACATATCTGAAGGTGTTAGAAGTGTTTTGCATGATTTTTGAAGTTAGAGCCTGAAATGTCAGAAAACGGCGTTTCAGCACATAACAAACTTGGTTCTGGCAATGCAAGCTGAAACTCGGTCCAATATTAAAATTGCAGTCTGTGCATGAATAAAACCTATTTTGCAACACAGAGAAATAAATCTGAAGGTGTTAGAAGTGTTTTGCATGATTTTTGAAGTTAGAGCCTGAAATGTCAGAAAAAGGCTTTTCAGCACATAACAAACTTGGTTCTGGCAATGCAAGCTGAAACTCGGCCCAAAATTAAAATTGCAGTCTGTGCATGAATAAAACCTATTTTGCAACACAGAGAAACATATCTGAAGGTTTTAGAAGTGTTTTGCATGATTTTTGAAGTTAGAGCCTGAAATGTCAGAAAACAGCGTTTCAGCACATAACAATCTTGGTTCTGGTAATGCAAGCTGAAACTCGGCCAAAAATTAAAATTGCAGTCTGTGCATGAATAAAACCTATTTTGCAACACAGAGAAACATATCTGAAGGTGTTAGAAGTGTTTTGCATGATTTTTGAAGTTAGAGCCTGAAATGTCAGAAAACGGCGTTTCAGCACTTAACAAACTTGGTTCTTGCAATGCAAGCTGAAACTCGGCCAAAAATTAAAATTGCAGTCTGTGCATGTATAAAACCTATTTTGCAACACAGAGAAACATATCTGAAGGTGTTAGAAGTGTTTTGCATGATTTTTGAAGTTAGAGCCTGAAATGTCAGAAAACAGCGTTTCAGCACATAACAGACTTGGTTCAGGCAATGCAAGCTGAAACTCGTCCCAAAATTAAAATTGCAGTCTGTGCATGAATAAAACCTATTTTGCAACACAGAGAAACATATCTGAAGGTGTTAGAAGTGTTTTGCATGATTTTTGAAGTTAGAGCCTGAAATGTCAGAAAACGCCGTTTCAGCACATAACAAACTTGGTTCAGGCAATGCAAGCTGAAACTCGGCCCAAAATTAAAATTGCAGTCTGTGCATGAATAAAACCTATTTTTCAACACAGAGAAACATATCTGAAGGTGTTAGAAGTGTTTTGCATGATTTTTGAAGTTAGAGCCTGAAATGTCAGAAAACGGCGTTTCAGCACATAACAAACTTGGTTCTGGCAATGCAAGCTGAAACTCGGTCCAAAATTAAAATTGCAGTCTGTGCATGAATAAAACCTATTTTGCAACACAGAGAAACATATCTGAAGGTGTTAGAAGTGTTTTGCATGATTTTTGAAGTTAGAGCCTGAAATGTCAGAAAACAGCGTTTCAGCACATAACAAACTTGGTTCTGGTAATGCAAGCTGAAACTCGGCCAAAAATTAAAATTGCAGTCTGTGCATGAATAAAACCTATTTTGCAACACAGAGAAACATATCTGAAGGTGTTAGAAGTGTTTTGCATGATTTTTGAAGTTAGAGCCTGAAATGTCAGAAAATGGCGTTTCAGCACTTAACAAACTTGGTTCTGGCAATGCAAGCTGAAACTCGGCCAAAAATTAAAATTGCAGTCTGTGCATGTATAAAACCTATTTTGCAACACAGAGAAACATATCTGAAGGTGTTAGAAGTGTTTTGCATGATTTTTGAAGTTAGAGCCTGAAATGTCAGAAAACAGCGTTTCAGCACATAACAGACTTGGTTCAGGCAATGCAAGCTGAAACTCGGCCCAAAATTAAAATTGCAGTCTGTGCATGAATAAAACCTATTTTGCAACACAGAGAAACATATCTGAAGGTGTTAGAAGTGTTTTGCATGATTTTTGAAGTTAGAGCCTGAAATGTCAGAAAAAGGCTTTTCAGCACATAACAAACTTGGTTCAGCCAATGCAAGCTGAAACTCGGCCCAAAATTAAAATTGCAGTCTGTGCATGAATAAAACCTATTTTGCAACACAGAGAAACATATCTGAAGGTGTTAGAAGTGTTTTGCATGATTTTTGAAGTTAGAGCCTGAAATGTCAGAAAACGGCGTTTCAGCACTTAACAAACTTGGTTCTGGCAATGCAAGCTGAAACTCGGCCAAAAATTAAAATTGCAGTCTGTGCATGAATAAAACCTATTTTGCAACACAGAGAAACATATCTGAAGGTGTTAGAAGTGTTTTGCATGATTTTTGAAGTTAGAGCCTGAAATGTCAGAAAACAGCGTTTCAGCACATAACAAACTTGGTTCTGGTAATGCAAGCTGAAACTCGGCCAAAAATTAAAATTGCAGTCTGTGCATGAATAAAACCTATTTTGCAACACAGAGAAACATATCTGAAGGTGTTAGAAGTGTTTTGCATGATTTTTGAAGTTAGAGCCTGAAATGTCAGAAAACGGCGTTTCAGCACATAACAAACTTGGTTCAGGCAATGCAAGCTGAAACTCTGCCAAAAATTAAAATTGCAGTCTGTGCATGAATAAAACCTATTTTGCAACACAGAGAAACATATCTGAAGGTGTTAGAAGTGTTTTGCATGATTTTTGAAGTTAGAGCCTGAAATGTCAGAAAACGCCGTTTCAGCACATAACAAACTTGGTTCAGGCAATGCAAGCTGAAACTCGGCCCAAAATTAAAATTGCAGTCTGTGCATGAATAAAACCTATTTTTCAACACAGAGAAACATATCTGAAGGTGTTAGAAGTGTTTTGCATGATTTTTGAAGTTAGAGCCTGAAATGTCAGAAAACGGCGTTTCAGCACATAACAAACTTGGTTCTGGCAATGCAAGCTGAAACTCGGTCCAAAATTAAAATTGCAGTCTGTGCATGAATAAAACCTATTTTGCAACACAGAGAAACATATCTGAAGGTGTTAGAAGTGTTTTGCATGATTTTTGAAGTTAGAGCCTGAAATGTCAGAAAACAGCGTTTCAGCACATAACAAACTTGGTTCTGGTAATGCAAGCTGAAACTCGGCCAAAAATTAAAATTGCAGTCTGTGCATGAATAAAACCTATTTTGCAACACAGAGAAACATATCTGAAGGTGTTAGAAGTGTTTTGCATGATTTTTGAAGTTAGAGCCTGAAATGTCAGAAAACGGCGTTTCAGCACTTAACAAACTTGGTTCTGGCAATGCAAGCTGAAACTCGGCCAAAAATTAAAATTGCAGTCTGTGCATGTATAAAACCTATTTTGCAACACAGAGAAACATATCTGAAGGTGTTAGAAGTGTTTTGCATGATTTTTGAAGTTAGAGCCTGAAATGTCAGAAAACAGCGTTTCAGCACATAACAGACTTGGTTCAGGCAATGCAAGCTGAAACTCGGCCCAAAATTAAAATTGCAGTCTGTGCATGAATAAAACCTATTTTGCAACACAGAGAAACATATCTGAAGGTGTTAGAAGTGTTTTGCATGATTTTTGAAGTTAGAGCCTGAAATGTCAGAAAAAGGCTTTTCAGCACATAACAAACTTGGTTCAGCCAATGCAAGCTGAAACTCGGCCCAAAATTAAAATTGCAGTCTGTGCATGAATAAAACCTATTTTGCAACACAGAGAAACATATCTGAAGGTGTTAGAAGTGTTTTGCATGATTTTTGAAGTTAGAGCCTGAAATGTCAGAAAACGGCGTTTCAGCACTTAACAAACTTGGTTCTGGCAATGCAAGCTGAAACTCGGCCAAAAATTAAAATTGCAGTCTGTGCATGAATAAAACCTATTTTGCAACACAGAGAAACATATCTGAAGGTGTTAGAAGTGTTTTGCATGATTTTTGAAGTTAGAGCCTGAAATGTCAGAAAACAGCGTTTCAGCACATAACAAACTTGGTTCTGGTAATGCAAGCTGAAACTCGGCCAAAAATTAAAATTGCAGTCTGTGCATGAATAAAACCTATTTTGCAACACAGAGAAACATATCTGAAGGTGTTAGAAGTGTTTTGCATGATTTTTGAAGTTAGAGCCTGAAATGTCAGAAAACGGCGTTTCAGCACATAACAAACTTGGTTCAGGCAATGCAAGCTGAAACTCTGCCAAAAATTAAAATTGCAGTCTGTGCATGAATAAAACCTATTTTGCAACACAGAGAAACATATCTGAAGGTGTTAGAAGTGTTTTGCATGATTTTTGAAGTTAGAGCCTGAAATGTCAGAAAACGGCGTTTCAGCACTTAACAAACTTGGTTCAGGCAATGCAAGCTGAAACTCGGCCAAAAATTAAAATTGCAGTCTGTGCATGAATAAAACCTATTTTGCAACACAGAGAAACATATCTGAAGGTGTTAGAAGTGTTTTGCATGATTTTTGAAGTTAGAGCCTGAAATGTCTGAAAACGGCGTTTCAGCACTTAACAAACTTGGTTCTGGTAATGCAAGCTGAAACTCGGCCAAAAATTAAAATTGCAGTCTGTGCATGAATAAAACCTATTTTGCAACACAGAGAAACATATCTGAAGGTGTTAGAAGTGTTTTGCATGATTTTTGAAGTTAGAGCCTGAAATGTCAGAAAACGGCGTTTCAGCACTTAACAAACTTGGTTCTGGCAATGCAAGCTGAAACTCGGCCAAAAATTAAAATTGCAGTCTGTGCATGAATAAAACCTATTTTGCAACACAGAGAAACATATCTGAAGGTGTTAGAAGTGTTTTGCATGATTTTTGAAGTTAGAGCCTGAAATGTCAGAAAACGCCGTTTCAGCACATAACAAACTTGGTTCAGGCAATGCAAGCTGAAACTCGGCCCAAAATTAAAATTGCAGTCTGTGCATGAATAAAACCTATTTTTCAACACAGAGAAACATATCTGAAGGTGTTAGAAGTGTTTTGCATGATTTTTGAAGTTAGAGCCTGAAATGTCAGAAAAAGGCTTTTCAGCACATAACAAACTTGTTTCAGGCAATGCAAGCTGAAACTCGGTCCAAAATTAAAATTGCAGTCTGTGCATGAATAAAACCTATTTTGCAACACAGAGAAACATATCTGAAGGTTTTAGAAGTGTTTTGCATGATTTTTGAAGTTAGAGCCTGAAATGTCAGAAAACAGCGTTTCAGCACATAACAAACTTGGTTCTGGTAATGCAAGCTGAAACTCGGCCAAAAATTTAAATTGCAGTCTGTGCATGAATAAAACCTATTTTGCAACACAGAGAAACATATCTGAAGGTGTTAGAAGTGTTTTGCATGATTTTTGAAGTTAGAGCCTGAAATGTCAGAAAACGCCGTTTCAGCACATAACAAACTTGGTTCAGGCAATGCAAGCTGAAACTCGGCCCAAAATTAAAATTGCAGTCTGTGCATGAATAAAACCTATTTTTCAACACAGAGAAACATATCTGAAGGTGTTAGAAGTGTTTTGCATGATTTTTGAAGTTAGAGCCTGAAATGTCAGAAAACGCCGTTTCAGCACATAACAAACTTGGTTCAGGCAATGCAAGCTGAAACTCGGCCCAAAATTAAAATTGCAGTCTGTGCATGAATAAAACCTATTTTTCAACACAGAGAAACATATCTGAAGGTGTTAGAAGTGTTTTGCATGATTTTTGAAGTTAGAGCCTGAAATGTCAGAAAAAGGCTTTTCAGCACATAACAAACTTGTTTCAGGCAATGCAAGCTGAAACTCGGTCCAAAATTAAAATTGCAGTCTGTGCATGAATAAAACCTATTTTGCAACACAAAGAAACATATCTGAAGGTGTTAGAAGTGATTTGCATGATTTTTGAAGTTAGAGCCTGAAATGTCAGAAAACGGCGTTTCAGCACATAACAAACTCGGTTCAGGCAATGCAAGCTGAAACTCTGCCAAAAATTAAAATTGCAGTCTGTGCATGAATAAAACCTATTTTGCAACACAGAGAAACATATCTGAAGGTGTTAGAAGTGTTTTGCATGATTTTTGAAGTTAGAGCCTGAAATGTCAGAAAACGGCGTTTCAGCACATAACAAACTTGGTTCAGGCAATGCAAGCTGAAACTCGGCCAAAAATTAAAATTGCAGTCTGTGCATGAATAAAACCTATTTTGCAACACAGAGAAACATATCTGAAGGTGTTAGAAGTGTTTTGCATGATTTTTGAAGTTAGAGCCTGAAATGTCTGAAAACGGCGTTTCAGCACTTAACAAACTTGGTTCTGGTAATGCAAGCTGAAACTCGGCCAAAAATTAAAATTGCAGTCTGTGCATGAATAAAACCTATTTTGCAACACAGAGAAACATATCTGAAGGTGTTAGAAGTGTTTTGCATGATTTTTGAAGTTAGAGCCTGAAATGTCAGAAAACGGCGTTTCAGCACTTAACAAACTTGGTTCTGGCAATGCAAGCTGAAACTCGGCCAAAAATTAAAATTGCAGTCTGTGCATGAATAAAACCTATTTTGCAACACAGAGAAACATATCTGAAGGTGTTAGAAGTGTTTTGCATGATTTTTGAAGTTAGAGCCTGAAATGTCAGAAAACAGCGTTTCAGCACATAACAAACTTGGTTCTGGTAATGCAAGCTGAAACTCGGCCAAAAATTTAAATTGCAGTCTGTGCATGAATAAAACCTATTTTGCAACACAGAGAAACATATCTGAAGGTGTTAGAAGTGTTTTGCATGATTTTTGAAGTTAGAGCCTGAAATGTCAGAAAACGCCGTTTCAGCACATAACAAACTTGGTTCAGGCAATGCAAGCTGAAACTCGGCCCAAAATTAAAATTGCAGTCTGTGCATGAATAAAACCTATTTTTCAACACAGAGAAACATATCTGAAGGTGTTAGAAGTGTTTTGCATGATTTTTGAAGTTAGAGCCTGAAATGTCAGAAAAAGGCTTTTCAGCACATAAAAAACTTGTTTCAGGCAATGCAAGCTGAAACTCGGTCCAAAATTAAAATTGCAGTCTGTGCATGAATAAAACCTATTTTGCAACACAGAGAAACATATCTGAAGGTTTTAGAAGTGTTTTGCATGATTTTTGAAGTTAGAGCCTGAAATGTCAGAAAACAGCGTTTCAGCACATAACAAACTTGGTTCTGGTAATGCAAGCTGAAACTCGGCCAAAAATTTAAATTGCAGTCTGTGCATGAATAAAACCTATTTTGCAACACAGAGAAACATATCTGAAGGTGTTAGAAGTGTTTTGCATGATTTTTGAAGTTAGAGCCTGAAATGTCAGAAAACGCCGTTTCAGCACATAACAAACTTGGTTCAGGCAATGCAAGCTGAAACTCGGCCCAAAATTAAAATTGCAGTCTGTGCATGAATAAAACCTATTTTTCAACACAGAGAAACATATCTGAAGGTGTTAGAAGTGTTTTGCATGATTTTTGAAGTTAGAGCCTGAAATGTCAGAAAACAGCGTTTCAGCACATAACAAACTTGGTTCTGGTAATGCAAGCTGAAACTCGGCCAAAAATTAAAATTGCAGTCTGTGCATGAATAAAACCTATTTTGCAACACAGAGAAACATATCTGAAGGTGTTAGAAGTGTTTTGCATGATTTTTGAAGTTAGAGCCTGAAATGTCAGAAAACGGCGTTTCAGCACATAACAAACTCGGTTCAGGCAATGCAAGCTGAAACTCGGCCCAAAATTAAAATTGCAGTCTGTGCATGAATAAAACCTATTTTGCAACACAGAGAAACATATCTGAAGGTTTTAGAAGTGTTTTGCATGATTTTTGAAGTTAGAGCCTGAAATGTCAGAAAACAGCGTTTCAGCACATAACAAACTTGGTTCTGGTAATGCAAGCTGAAACTCGGCCAAAAATTAAAATTGCAGTCTGTGCATGAATAAAACCTATTTTGCAACACAGAGAAACATATCTGAAGGTGTTAGAAGTGTTTTGCATGATTTTTGAAGTTAGAGCCTAAAATGTCAGAAAACAGCGTTTCAGCACATAACAAACTTGGTTCTGGTAATGCAAGCTGAAACTCGGCCAAAAATTAAAATTGCAGTCTGTGCATGAATAAAACCTATTTTGCAACACAGAGAAACATATCTGAAGGTGTTAGAAGTGTTTTGCATGATTTTTGAAGTTAGAGCCTGAAATGTCAGAAAAAGGCTTTTCAGCACATAACAAACTTGGTTCAGGCAATGCAAGCTGAAACTCGGCCCAAAATTAAAATTGCAGTCTGTGCATGAATAAAACCTATTTTGCAACACAGAGAAACATATATGAAGGTGTTAGAAGTGTTTTGCATGATTTTTGAAGTTAGAGCCTGAAATGTCAGAAAACGGCGTTTCAGCACTTAACAAACTTGGTTCTGGCAATGCAAGCTGAAACTCGGCCAAAAATTAAAATTGCAGTCTGTGCATGAATAAAACCTATTTTTCAACACAGAGAAACACATCTGAAGGTGTTAGAAGTGTTTTGCATGATTTTTGAAGTTAGAGCCTGAAATGTCAGAAAACGGCGTTTCAGCACATAACAAACTTGGTTCTGGCAATGCAAGCTGAAACTCGGTCCAAAATTAAAATTGCAGTCTGTGCATGAATAAAACCTATTTTGCAACACAGAGAAACATATCTGAAGGTGTTAGAAGTGTTTTGCATGATTTTTGAAGTTAGAGCCTGAAATGTCAGAAAACGGCGTTTCAGCACTTAACAAACTTAGTTCTGGCAATGCAAGCTGAAACTCTGCCAAAAATTAAAATTGCAGTCTGTGCATGAATAAAACCTATTTTGCAACACAGAGAAACATATCTGAAGGTGTTAGAAGTGTTTTGCATGATTTTTGAAGTTAGAGCCTGAAATGTCAGAAAACAGCGTTTCAGCACATAACAAACTTGGTTCTGGTAATGCAAGCTGAAACTCGGCCAAAAATTAAAATTGCAGTCTGTGCATGAATAAAACCTATTTTGCAACACAGAGAAACATATCTGAAGGTGTTAGAAGTGTTTTGCATGATTTTTGAAGTTAGAGCCTGAAATGTCAGAAAACGCCGTTTCAGCACATAACAAACTTGGTTCTGGCAATGCAAGCTGAAACTCGGCCAAAAATTTAAATTGCAGTCTGTGCATGAATAAAACCTATTTTGCAACACAGAGAAACATATCTGAAGGTGTTAGAAGTGTTTTGCATGATTTTTGAAGTTAGAGCCTGAAATGTCTGAAAACGGCGTTTCAGCACTTAACAAACTTGGTTCTGGTAATGCAAGCTGAAACTCGGCCAAAAATTAAAATTGCAGTCTGTGCATGAATAAAACCTATTTTACAACACAGAGAAACATATCTGAAGGTGTTAGAAGTGTTTTGCATGATTTTTGAAGTTAGAGCCTGAAATGTCAGAAAACGGCGTTTCAGCACTTAACAAACTTGGTTCTGGCAATGCAAGCTGAAACTCGGCCAAAAATTAAAATTGCAGTCTGTGCATGAATAAAACCTATTTTGCAACACAGAGAAACATATCTGAAGGTGTTAGAAGTGTTTTGCATGATTTTTGAAGTTAGAGCCTGAAATGTCAGAAAACGCCGTTTCAGCACATAACAAACTTGGTTCAGGCAATGCAAGCTGAAACTCGGCCCAAAATTAAAATTGCAGTCTGTGCATGAATAAAACCTATTTTTCAACACAGAGAAACATATCTGAAGGTGTTAGAAGTGTTTTGCATGATTTTTGAAGTTAGAGCCTGAAATGTCAGAAAAAGGCTTTTCAGCACATAACAAACTTGTTTCAGGCAATGCAAGCTGAAACTCGGTCCAAAATTAAAATTGCAGTCTGTGCATGAATAAAACCTATTTTGCAACACAGAGAAACATATCTGAAGGTTTTAGAAGTGTTTTGCATGATTTTTGAAGTTAGAGCCTGAAATGTCAGAAAACGGCGTTTCAGCACATAACAAACTTGGTTCTGGTAATGCAAGCTGAAACTCGGCCCAAAATTAAAATTGCAGTCTGTGCATGAATAAAACCTATTTTGCAACACAGAGAAACATATCTGAAGGTGTTAGAAGTGTTTTGCATGATTTTTGAAGTTAGAGCCTGAAATGTCAGAAAACGCCGTTTCAGCACATAACAAACTTGGTTCAGGCAATGCAAGCTGAAACTCGGCCCAAAATTAAAATTGCAGTCTGTGCATGAATAAAACCTATTTTTCAACACAGAGAAACATATCTGAAGGTGTTAGAAGTGTTTTGCATGATTTTTGAAGTTAGAGCCTGAAATGTCAGAAAACAGCGTTTCAGCACATAACAAACTTGGTTCTGGTAATGCAAGCTGAAACTCGGCCAAAAATTAAAATTGCAGTCTGTGCATGAATAAAACCTATTTTGCAACACAGAGAAACATATCTGAAGGTGTTAGAAGTGTTTTGCATGATTTTTGAAGTTAGAGCCTGAAATGTCAGAAAACGGCGTTTCAGCACATAACAAACTCGGTTCAGGCAATGCAAGCTGAAACTCGGCCCAAAATTAAAATTGCAGTCTGTGCATGAATAAAACCTATTTTGCAACACAGAGAAAGACATCTGAAGGTTTTAGAAGTGTTTTGCATGATTTTTGAAGTTAGAGCCTGAAATGTCAGAAAACAGCGTTTCAGCACATAACAAACTTGGTTCTGGTAAGGCAAGCTGAAACTCGGCCAAAAATTAAAATTGCAGTCTGTGCATGAATAAAACCTATTTTGCAACACAGAGAAACATATCTGAAGGTGTTAGAAGTGTTTTGCATGATTTTTGAAGTTAGAGCCTGAAATGTCAGAAAACTGTGTTTTAGCACATAACAAACTTGGTTCTGGCAATGCAAGCTGAAACTCTGTCCAAAATTAAAATTGCAGTCTGTGCATGAATAAAACCTATTTTGCAACACAGAGAAACATATCTGAAGGTGTTAGAAGTGTTTTGCATGATTTTTGAAGTTAGAGCCTGAAATGTCAGAAAACGGCGTTTCAGCACATAACAAACTTGGTACAGGCAATGCAAGCTGCAACTCGGTCCAAAATTAAAATTGCAGTCTGTGCATGAATAAAACCTATTTTGCAACACAGAGAAACATATCTGAAGGTTTTAGAAGTGTTTTGCATGATTTTTGAAGTTAGAGCCTGAAATGTCAGAAAACGGCGTTTCAGCACATATAACAAACTCGGTTCAGGCAATGCAAGCTGAAACTCGGCCAAAAATTAAAATTGCAGTCTGTGCATGAATAAAACCTATTTTGCAACACAGAGAAACATATCTGAAGGTGTTAGAAGTGTTTTGCATGATTTTTGAAGTTAGAGCCTGAAATGTCAGAAAACGGCGTTTCAGCACATAACAAACTTGGTTCTGGCAATGCAAGCTGAAACTCGGTCCAATATTAAAATTGCAGTCTGTGCATGAATAAAACCTATTTTGCAACACAGAGAAATAAATCTGAAGGTGTTAGAAGTGTTTTGCATGATTTTTGAAGTTAGAGCCTGAAATGTCAGAAAAAGGCTTTTCAGCACATAACAAACTTGGTTCTGGCAATGCAAGCTGAAACTCGGCCCAAAATTAAAATTGCAGTCTGTGCATGAATAAAACCTATTTTGCAACACAGAGAAACATATCTGAAGGTTTTAGAAGTGTTTTGCATGATTTTTGAAGTTAGAGCCTGAAATGTCAGAAAACAGCGTTTCAGCACATAACAATCTTGGTTCTGGTAATGCAAGCTGAAACTCGGCCAAAAATTAAAATTGCAGTCTGTGCATGAATAAAACCTATTTTGCAACACAGAGAAACATATCTGAAGGTGTTAGAAGTGTTTTGCATGATTTTTGAAGTTAGAGCCTGAAATGTCAGAAAACGGCGTTTCAGCACTTAACAAACTTGGTTCTTGCAATGCAAGCTGAAACTCGGCCAAAAATTAAAATTGCAGTCTGTGCATGTATAAAACCTATTTTGCAACACAGAGAAACATATCTGAAGGTGTTAGAAGTGTTTTGCATGATTTTTGAAGTTAGAGCCTGAAATGTCAGAAAACAGCGTTTCAGCACATAACAGACTTGGTTCAGGCAATGCAAGCTGAAACTCGTCCCAAAATTAAAATTGCAGTCTGTGCATGAATAAAACCTATTTTGCAACACAGAGAAACATATCTGAAGGTGTTAGAAGTGTTTTGCATGATTTTTGAAGTTAGAGCCTGAAATGTCAGAAAACGCCGTTTCAGCACATAACAAACTTGGTTCAGGCAATGCAAGCTGAAACTCGGCCCAAAATTAAAATTGCAGTCTGTGCATGAATAAAACCTATTTTTCAACACAGAGAAACATATCTGAAGGTGTTAGAAGTGTTTTGCATGATTTTTGAAGTTAGAGCCTGAAATGTCAGAAAACGGCGTTTCAGCACATAACAAACTTGGTTCTGGCAATGCAAGCTGAAACTCGGTCCAAAATTAAAATTGCAGTCTGTGCATGAATAAAACCTATTTTGCAACACAGAGAAACATATCTGAAGGTGTTAGAAGTGTTTTGCATGATTTTTGAAGTTAGAGCCTGAAATGTCAGAAAACAGCGTTTCAGCACATAACAAACTTGGTTCTGGTAATGCAAGCTGAAACTCGGCCAAAAATTAAAATTGCAGTCTGTGCATGAATAAAACCTATTTTGCAACACAGAGAAACATATCTGAAGGTGTTAGAAGTGTTTTGCATGATTTTTGAAGTTAGAGCCTGAAATGTCAGAAAATGGCGTTTCAGCACTTAACAAACTTGGTTCTGGCAATGCAAGCTGAAACTCGGCCAAAAATTAAAATTGCAGTCTGTGCATGTATAAAACCTATTTTGCAACACAGAGAAACATATCTGAAGGTGTTAGAAGTGTTTTGCATGATTTTTGAAGTTAGAGCCTGAAATGTCAGAAAACAGCGTTTCAGCACATAACAGACTTGGTTCAGGCAATGCAAGCTGAAACTCGGCCCAAAATTAAAATTGCAGTCTGTGCATGAATAAAACCTATTTTGCAACACAGAGAAACATATCTGAAGGTGTTAGAAGTGTTTTGCATGATTTTTGAAGTTAGAGCCTGAAATGTCAGAAAAAGGCTTTTCAGCACATAACAAACTTGGTTCAGCCAATGCAAGCTGAAACTCGGCCCAAAATTAAAATTGCAGTCTGTGCATGAATAAAACCTATTTTGCAACACAGAGAAACATATCTGAAGGTGTTAGAAGTGTTTTGCATGATTTTTGAAGTTAGAGCCTGAAATGTCAGAAAACGGCGTTTCAGCACTTAACAAACTTGGTTCTGGCAATGCAAGCTGAAACTCGGCCAAAAATTAAAATTGCAGTCTGTGCATGAATAAAACCTATTTTGCAACACAGAGAAACATATCTGAAGGTGTTAGAAGTGTTTTGCATGATTTTTGAAGTTAGAGCCTGAAATGTCAGAAAACAGCGTTTCAGCACATAACAAACTTGGTTCTGGTAATGCAAGCTGAAACTCGGCCAAAAATTAAAATTGCAGTCTGTGCATGAATAAAACCTATTTTGCAACACAGAGAAACATATCTGAAGGTGTTAGAAGTGTTTTGCATGATTTTTGAAGTTAGAGCCTGAAATGTCAGAAAACGGCGTTTCAGCACATAACAAACTTGGTTCAGGCAATGCAAGCTGAAACTCTGCCAAAAATTAAAATTGCAGTCTGTGCATGAATAAAACCTATTTTGCAACACAGAGAAACATATCTGAAGGTGTTAGAAGTGTTTTGCATGATTTTTGAAGTTAGAGCCTGAAATGTCAGAAAACGCCGTTTCAGCACATAACAAACTTGGTTCAGGCAATGCAAGCTGAAACTCGGCCCAAAATTAAAATTGCAGTCTGTGCATGAATAAAACCTATTTTTCAACACAGAGAAACATATCTGAAGGTGTTAGAAGTGTTTTGCATGATTTTTGAAGTTAGAGCCTGAAATGTCAGAAAACGGCGTTTCAGCACATAACAAACTTGGTTCTGGCAATGCAAGCTGAAACTCGGTCCAAAATTAAAATTGCAGTCTGTGCATGAATAAAACCTATTTTGCAACACAGAGAAACATATCTGAAGGTGTTAGAAGTGTTTTGCATGATTTTTGAAGTTAGAGCCTGAAATGTCAGAAAACAGCGTTTCAGCACATAACAAACTTGGTTCTGGTAATGCAAGCTGAAACTCGGCCAAAAATTAAAATTGCAGTCTGTGCATGAATAAAACCTATTTTGCAACACAGAGAAACATATCTGAAGGTGTTAGAAGTGTTTTGCATGATTTTTGAAGTTAGAGCCTGAAATGTCAGAAAACGGCGTTTCAGCACTTAACAAACTTGGTTCTGGCAATGCAAGCTGAAACTCGGCCAAAAATTAAAATTGCAGTCTGTGCATGTATAAAACCTATTTTGCAACACAGAGAAACATATCTGAAGGTGTTAGAAGTGTTTTGCATGATTTTTGAAGTTAGAGCCTGAAATGTCAGAAAACAGCGTTTCAGCACATAACAGACTTGGTTCAGGCAATGCAAGCTGAAACTCGGCCCAAAATTAAAATTGCAGTCTGTGCATGAATAAAACCTATTTTGCAACACAGAGAAACATATCTGAAGGTGTTAGAAGTGTTTTGCATGATTTTTGAAGTTAGAGCCTGAAATGTCAGAAAAAGGCTTTTCAGCACATAACAAACTTGGTTCAGCCAATGCAAGCTGAAACTCGGCCCAAAATTAAAATTGCAGTCTGTGCATGAATAAAACCTATTTTGCAACACAGAGAAACATATCTGAAGGTGTTAGAAGTGTTTTGCATGATTTTTGAAGTTAGAGCCTGAAATGTCAGAAAACGGCGTTTCAGCACTTAACAAACTTGGTTCTGGCAATGCAAGCTGAAACTCGGCCAAAAATTAAAATTGCAGTCTGTGCATGAATAAAACCTATTTTGCAACACAGAGAAACATATCTGAAGGTGTTAGAAGTGTTTTGCATGATTTTTGAAGTTAGAGCCTGAAATGTCAGAAAACAGCGTTTCAGCACATAACAAACTTGGTTCTGGTAATGCAAGCTGAAACTCGGCCAAAAATTAAAATTGCAGTCTGTGCATGAATAAAACCTATTTTGCAACACAGAGAAACATATCTGAAGGTGTTAGAAGTGTTTTGCATGATTTTTGAAGTTAGAACCTGAAATGTCAGAAAACGGCGTTTCAGCACATAACAAACTTGGTTCAGGCAATGCAAGCTGAAACTCTGCCAAAAATTAAAATTGCAGTCTGTGCATGAATAAAACCTATTTTGCAACACAGAGAAACATATCTGAAGGTGTTAGAAGTGTTTTGCATGATTTTTGAAGTTAGAGCCTGAAATGTCAGAAAACGGCGTTTCAGCACTTAACAAACTTGGTTCAGGCAATGCAAGCTGAAACTCGGCCAAAAATTAAAATTGCAGTCTGTGCATGAATAAAACCTATTTTGCAACACAGAGAAACATATCTGAAGGTGTTAGAAGTGTTTTGCATGATTTTTGAAGTTAGAGCCTGAAATGTCTGAAAACGGCGTTTCAGCACTTAACAAACTTGGTTCTGGTAATGCAAGCTGAAACTCGGCCAAAAATTAAAATTGCAGTCTGTGCATGAATAAAACCTATTTTGCAACACAGAGAAACATATCTGAAGGTGTTAGAAGTGTTTTGCATGATTTTTGAAGTTAGAGCCTGAAATGTCAGAAAACGGCGTTTCAGCACTTAACAAACTTGGTTCTGGCAATGCAAGCTGAAACTCGGCCAAAAATTAAAATTGCAGTCTGTGCATGAATAAAACCTATTTTGCAACACAGAGAAACATATCTGAAGGTGTTAGAAGTGTTTTGCATGATTTTTGAAGTTAGAGCCTGAAATGTCAGAAAACGCCGTTTCAGCACATAACAAACTTGGTTCAGGCAATGCAAGCTGAAACTCGGCCCAAAATTAAAATTGCAGTCTGTGCATGAATAAAACCTATTTTTCAACACAGAGAAACATATCTGAAGGTGTTAGAAGTGTTTTGCATGATTTTTGAAGTTAGAGCCTGAAATGTCAGAAAAAGGCTTTTCAGCACATAACAAACTTGTTTCAGGCAATGCAAGCTGAAACTCGGTCCAAAATTAAAATTGCAGTCTGTGCATGAATAAAACCTATTTTGCAACACAGAGAAACATATCTGAAGGTTTTAGAAGTGTTTTGCATGATTTTTGAAGTTAGAGCCTGAAATGTCAGAAAACAGCGTTTCAGCACATAACAAACTTGGTTCTGGTAATGCAAGCTGAAACTCGGCCAAAAATTTAAATTGCAGTCTGTGCATGAATAAAACCTATTTTGCAACACAGAGAAACATATCTGAAGGTGTTAGAAGTGTTTTGCATGATTTTTGAAGTTAGAGCCTGAAATGTCAGAAAACGCCGTTTCAGCACATAACAAACTTGGTTCAGGCAATGCAAGCTGAAACTCGGCCCAAAATTAAAATTGCAGTCTGTGCATGAATAAAACCTATTTTTCAACACAGAGAAACATATCTGAAGGTGTTAGAAGTGTTTTGCATGATTTTTGAAGTTAGAGCCTGAAATGTCAGAAAACGCCGTTTCAGCACATAACAAACTTGGTTCAGGCAATGCAAGCTGAAACTCGGCCCAAAATTAAAATTGCAGTCTGTGCATGAATAAAACCTATTTTTCAACACAGAGAAACATATCTGAAGGTGTTAGAAGTGTTTTGCATGATTTTTGAAGTTAGAGCCTGAAATGTCAGAAAAAGTCTTTTCAGCACATAACAAACTTGTTTCAGGCAATGCAAGCTGAAACTCGGTCCAAAATTAAAATTGCAGTCTGTGCATGAATAAAACCTATTTTGCAACACAAAGAAACATATCTGAAGGTGTTAGAAGTGATTTGCATGATTTTTGAAGTTAGAGCCTGAAATGTCAGAAAACGGCGTTTCAGCACATAACAAACTCGGTTCAGGCAATGCAAGCTGAAACTCTGCCAAAAATTAAAATTGCAGTCTGTGCATGAATAAAACCTATTTTGCAACACAGAGAAACATATCTGAAGGTGTTAGAAGTGTTTTGCATGATTTTTGAAGTTAGAGCCTGAAATGTCAGAAAAAGGCTTTTCAGCACATAACAAACTTGGTTCAGGCAATGCAAGCTGAAACTCGGCCCAAAATTAAAATTGCAGTCTGTGCATGAATAAAACCTATTTTGCAACACAGAGAAACATATCTGAAGGTGTTAGAAGTGTTTTGCATGATTTTTGAAGTTAGAGCCTGAAATGTCAGAAAACGGCGTTTCAGCACATAACAAACTTGGTTCAGGCAATGCAAGCTGAAACTCGGCCAAAAATTAAAATTGCAGTCTGTGCATGAATAAAACCTATTTTGCAACACAGAGAAACATATCTGAAGGTGTTAGAAGTGTTTTGCATGATTTTTGAAGTTAGGGCCTGAAATGTCTGAAAACGGCGTTTCAGCACTTAACAAACTTGGTTCTGGTAATGCAAGCTGAAACTCGGCCAAAAATTAAAATTGCAGTCTGTGCATGAATAAAACCTATTTTGCAACACAGAGAAACATATCTGAAGGTGTTAGAAGTGTTTTGCATGATTTTTGAAGTTAGAGCCTGAAATGTCAGAAAACGCCGTTTCAGCACATAACAAACTTGGTTCAGGCAATGCAAGCTGAAACTCGGCCCAAAATTAAAATTGCAGTCTGTGCATGAATAAAACCTATTTTTCAACACAGAGAAACATATCTGAAGGTGTTAGAAGTGTTTTGCATGATTTTTGAAGTTAGAGCCTGAAATGTCAGAAAACGGCGTTTCAGCACATAACAAACTTGGTTCTGGCAATGCAAGCTGAAACTCGGTCCAAAATTAAAATTGCAGTCTGTGCATGAATAAAACCTATTTTGCAACACAGAGAAACATATCTGAAGGTGTTAGAAGTGTTTTGCATGATTTTTGAAGTTAGAGCCTGAAATGTCAGAAAACAGCGTTTCAGCACATAACAAACTTGGTTCTGGTAATGCAAGCTGAAACTCGGCCAAAAATTAAAATTGCAGTCTGTGCATGAATAAAACCTATTTTGCAACACAGAGAAACATATCTGAAGGTGTTAGAAGTGTTTTGCATGATTTTTGAAGTTAGAGCCTGAAATGTCAGAAAACGGCGTTTCAGCACTTAACAAACTTGGTTCTGGCAATGCAAGCTGAAACTCGGCCAAAAATTAAAATTGCAGTCTGTGCATGTATAAAACCTATTTTGCAACACAGAGAAACATATCTGAAGGTGTTAGAAGTGTTTTGCATGATTTTTGAAGTTAGAGCCTGAAATGTCAGAAAACAGCGTTTCAGCACATAACAAACTTGGTTCTGGTAATGCAAGCTGAAACTCGGCCAAAAATTAAAATTGCAGTCTGTGCATGAATAAAACCTATTTTGCAACACAGAGAAACATATCTGAAGGTGTTAGAAGTGTTTTGCATGATTTTTGAAGTTAGAGCCTGAAATGTCAGAAAACGGCGTTTCAGCACTTAACAAACTTGGTTCAGGCAATGCAAGCTGAAACTCGGCCAAAAATTAAAATTGCAGTCTGTGCATGAATAAAACCTATTTTGCAACACAGAGAAACATATCTGAAGGTGTTAGAAGTGTTTTGCATGATTTTTGAAGTTAGAGCCTGAAATGTCTGAAAACGGCGTTTCAGCACTTAACAAACTTGGTTCTGGTAATGCAAGCTGAAACTCGGCCAAAAATTAAAATTGCAGTCTGTGCATGAATAAAACCTATTTTGCAACACAGAGAAACATATCTGAAGGTGTTAGAAGTGTTTTGCATGATTTTTGAAGTTAGAGCCTGAAATGTCAGAAAACGGCGTTTCAGCACATAACAAACTTGGTTCAGGCAATGCAAGCTGAAACTCGGCCCAAAATTAAAATTGCAGTCTGTGCATGAATAAAACCTATTTTGCAACACAGAGAAACATATCTGAAGGTGTTAGAAGTGTTTTGCATGATTTTTGAAGTTAGAGCCTGAAATGTCAGAAAACGGCGTTTCAGCACATAACAAACTTGGTTCTGGCAATGCAAGCTGAAACTCGGTCCAAAATTAAAATTGCAGTCTGTGCATGAATAAAACCTATTTTGCAACACAGAGAAACAAATCTGAAGGTGTTAGAAGTGTTTTGCATGATTTTTGAAGTTAGAGCCTGAAATGTCAGAAAAAGGCTTTTCAGCACATAACAAACTTGGTTCTGGCAATGCAAGCTGAAACTCGGCCCAAAATTAAAATTGCAGTCTGTGCATGAATAAAACCTATTTTGCAACACAGAGAAACATATCTGAAGGTTTTAGAAGTGTTTTGCATGATTTTTGAAGTTAGAGCCTGAAATGTCAGAAAACAGCGTTTCAGCACATAACAAACTTGGTTCTGGTAATGCAAGCTGAAACTCGGCCAAAAATTAAAATTGCAGTCTGTGCATGAATAAAACCTATTTTGCAAAATAGAGAAACATATCTGAAGGTGTTAGAAGTGTTTTGCATGATTTTTGAAGTTAGAGCCTGAAATGTCAGAAAACGGCGTTTCAGCACATAACAAACTCGGTTCAGGCAATGCAAGCTGAAACTCGGCCAAAAATTAAAATTGCAGTCTGTGCATGAATAAAACCTATTTTGCAACACAGAGAAACATATCTGAAGGTGTTAGAAGTGTTTTGCATGATTTTTGAAGTTAGAGCCTGAAATGTCAGAAAACAGCGTTTCAGTACATAACAAACTCGGTTCAGGCAATGCAAGCTGAAACTCGGCCAAAAATTAAAATTGCAGTCTGTGCATGAATAAAACCTATTTTGCAACACAGAGAAACATATCTGAAGGTGTTAGAAGTGTTTTGCATGATTTTTGAAGTTAGAGCCTGAAATGTCAGAAAACAGCGTTTCAGCACATAACAAACTTGGTTCTGGTAATGCAAGCTGAAACTCGGCCAAAAATTAAAATTGCAGTCTGTGCATGAATAAAACCTATTTTGCAACACAGAGAAACATATCTGAAGGTGTTAGAAGTGTTTTGCATGATTTTTGAAGTTAGAGCCTGAAATGTCAGAAAACGGTGTTTTAGCACATAACAAACTTGGTTCTGGTAATGCAAGCTGAAACTCGGCCAAAAATTAAAATTGCAGTCTGTGCATGAATAAAACCTATTTTTCAACACAGAGAAACATATCTGAAGGTGTTAGAAGTGTTTTGCATGATTTTTGAAGTTAGAGCCTGAAATGTCAGAAAACGCCGTTTCAGCACATAACAAACTTGGTTTGCATGATTTTTGAAGTTAGAGCCTGAAATGTCAGAAAACAGCGTTTCAGCACATAACAAACTCGGTTCAGGCAATGCAAGCTGAAACTCGGCCAAAAATTAAAATTGCAGTCTGTGCATGAATAAAACCTATTTTGCAACACAGAGAAACATATCTGAAGGTGTTAGAAGTGTTTTGCATGATTTTTGAAGTTAGAGCCTGAAATGTCAGAAAACAGCGTTTCAGCACATAACAAACTTGGTTCTGGTAATGCAAGCTGAAACTCGGCCAAAAATTAAAATTGCAGTCTGTGCATGAATAAAACCTATTTTGCAACACAGAGAAACATATCTGAAGGTGTTAGAAGTGTTTTGCATGATTTTTGAAGTTAGAGCCTGAAATGTCAGAAAACGGTGTTTTAGCACATAACAAACTTGGTTCTGGTAATGCAAGCTGAAACTCGGCCAAAAATTAAAATTGCAGTCTGTGCATGAATAAAACCTATTTTTCAACACAGAGAAACATATCTGAAGGTGTTAGAAGTGTTTTGCATGATTTTTGAAGTTAGAGCCTGAAATGTCAGAAAACGCCGTTTCAGCACATAACAAACTTGGTTCAGGCAATGCAAGCTGAAACTCGGCCGAAAATTAAAATTGCAGTCTGTGCATGAATAAAACCTATTTTGCAACACAGAGAAACATATCTGAAGGTGTTAGAAGTGTTTTGCATGATTTTTGAAGTTAGAGCCTGAATTGTCAGAAAACGGCGTTTCAGCACTTAACAAACTTGGTTCTGGCAATGCAAGCTGAAACTCGGCCAAAAATTAAAATTGCAGTCTGTGCATGAATAAAACCTATTTTGCAACACAGAGAAACATATCTGAAGGTGTTAGAAGTGTTTTGCATGATTTTTGAAGTTAGAGCCTGAAATGTCAGAAAACGCCGTTTCAGCACATAACAAACTCGGTTCAGGCAATGCAAGCTGAAACTCGGCCCAAAATTAAAATTGCAGTCTGTGCATGAATAAAACCTATTTTTCAACACAGAGAAACATATCTGAAGGTGTTAGAAGTGTTTTGCATGATTTTTGAAGTTAGAGCCTGAAATGTCAGAAAAAGGCTTTTCAGCACATAACAAACTCGGTTCAGGCAATGCAAGCTGAAACTCGGCCAAAAATTAAAATTGCAGTCTGTGCATGAATAAAACCTATTTTGCAACACAGAGAAACATATCTGAAGGTGTTAGAAGTGTTTTGCATGATTTTTGAAGTTAGAGCCTGAAATGTCAGAAAAAGGCTTTTCAGCACATAACAAACTTGGTTCAGGCAATGCAAGCTGAAACTCGGCCCAAAATTAAAATTGCAGTCTGTGCATGAATAAAACCTATTTTGCAACACAGAGAAACATATCTGAAGGTGTTAGAAGTGTTTTGCATGATTTTTGAAGTTAGAGCCTGAAATGTCAGAAAACGGCGTTTCAGCACATAACAAACTTGGTTCTGGCAATGCAAGCTGAAACTCGGCCAAAAATTAAAATTGCAGTCTGTGCATGAATAAAACCTATTTTGCAACACAGAGAAACATATCTGAAGGTGTTAGAAGTGTTTTGCATGATTTTTGAAGTTAGAGCCTGAAATGTCAGAAAACAGCGTTTCAGCACATAACAGACTTGGTTCAGGCAATGCAAGCTGAAACTCGGCCCAAAATTAAAATTGCAGTCTGTGCATGAATAAAACCTATTTTGCAACACAGAGAAACATATCTGAAGGTGTTAGAAGTGTTTTGCATGATTTTTGAAGTTAGAGCCTGAAATGTCAGAAAACGCCGTTTCAGCACATAACAAACTTGGTTCAGGCAATGCAAGCTGAAACTCGGCCCAAAATTAAAATTGCAGTCTGTGCATGAATAAAACCTATTTTGCAACACAGAGAAACATATCTGAAGGTGTTAGAAGTGTTTTGCATGATTTTTGAAGTTAGAGCCTGAAATGTCAGAAAACGGCGTTTCAGCACTTAACAAACTTGGTTCAGGCAATGCAAGCTGAAACTCGGCCCAAAATTAAAATTGCAGTCTGTGCATGTATAAAACCTATTTTGCAACACAGAGAAACATATCTGAAGGTGTTAGAAGTGTTTTGCATGATTTTTGAAGTTAGAGCCTGAAATGTCAGAAAACGCCGTTTCAGCACATAACAAACTTGGTTCAGGCAATGCAAGCTGAAACTCGGCCCAAAATTAAAATTGCAGTCTGTGCATGAATAAAACCTATTTTTCAACACAGAGAAACATATCTGAAGGTGTTAGAAGTGTTTTGCATGATTTTTGAAGTTAGAGCCTGAAATGTCAGAAAAAGGCTTTTCAGCACATAACAAACTTGTTTCAGGCAATGCAAGCTGAAACTCGGTCCAAAATTAAAATTGCAGTCTGTGCATGAATAAAACCTATTTTGCAACACAGAGAAACATATCTGAAGGTTTTAGAAGTGTTTTGCATGATTTTTGAAGTTAGAGCCTGAAATGTCAGAAAACAGCGTTTCAGCACATAACAAACTTGGTTCTGGTAATGCAAGCTGAAACTCGGCCAAAAATTTAAATTGCAGTCTGTGCATGAATAAAACCTATTTTGCAACACAGAGAAACATATCTGAAGGTGTTAGAAGTGTTTTGCATGATTTTTGAAGTTAGAGCCTGAAATGTCAGAAAACGCCGTTTCAGCACATAACAAACTTGGTTCAGGCAATGCAAGCTGAAACTCGGCCCAAAATTAAAATTGCAGTCTGTGCATGAATAAAACCTATTTTTCAACACAGAGAAACATATCTGAAGGTGTTAGAAGTGTTTTGCATGATTTTTGAAGTTAGAGCCTGAAATGTCAGAAAACGCCGTTTCAGCACATAACAAACTTGGTTCAGGCAATGCAAGCTGAAACTCGGCCCAAAATTAAAATTGCAGTCTGTGCATGAATAAAACCTATTTTTCAACACAGAGAAACATATCTGAAGGTGTTAGAAGTGTTTTGCATGATTTTTGAAGTTAGAGCCTGAAATGTCAGAAAAAGGCTTTTCAGCACATAACAAACTTGTTTCAGGCAATGCAAGCTGAAACTCGGTCCAAAATTAAAATTGCAGTCTGTGCATGAATAAAACCTATTTTGCAACACAAAGAAACATATCTGAAGGTGTTAGAAGTGTTTTGCATGATTTTTGAAGTTAGAGCCTGAAATGTCAGAAAACGGCGTTTCAGCACATAACAAACTCGGTTCAGGCAATGCAAGCTGAAACTCTGCCAAAAATTAAAATTGCAGTCTGTGCATGAATAAAACCTATTTTGCAACACAGAGAAACATATCTGAAGGTGTTAGAAGTGTTTTGCATGATTTTTGAAGTTAGAGCCTGAAATGTCAGAAAAAGGCTTTTCAGCACATAACAAACTTGGTTCAGGCAATGCAAGCTGAAACTCGGCCCAAAATTAAAATTGCAGTCTGTGCATGAATAAAACCTATTTTGCAACACAGAGAAACATATCTGAAGGTGTTAGAAGTGTTTTGCATGATTTTTGAAGTTAGAGCCTGAAATGTCAGAAAACGGCGTTTCAGCACATAACAAACTTGGTTCAGGCAATGCAAGCTGAAACTCGGCCAAAAATTAAAATTGCAGTCTGTGCATGAATAAAACCTATTTTGCAACACAGAGAAACATATCTGAAGGTGTTAGAAGTGTTTTGCATGATTTTTGAAGTTAGAGCCTGAAATGTCTGAAAACGGCGTTTCAGCACTTAACAAACTTGGTTCTGGTAATACAAGCTGAAACTCGGCCAAAAATTAAAATTGCAGTCTGTGCATGAATAAAACCTATTTTGCAACACAGAGAAACATATCTGAAGGTGTTAGAAGTGTTTTGCATGATTTTTGAAGTTAGAGCCTGAAATGTCAGAAAACGCCGTTTCAGCACATAACAAACTTGGTTCAGGCAATGCAAGCTGAAACTCGGCCCAAAATTAAAATTGCAGTCTGTGCATGAATAAAACCTATTTTTCAACACAGAGAAACATATCTGAAGGTGTTAGAAGTGTTTTGCATGATTTTTGAAGTTAGAGCCTGAAATGTCAGAAAACGGCGTTTCAGCACATAACAAACTTGGTTCTGGCAATGCAAGCTGAAACTCGGTCCAAAATTAAAATTGCAGTCTGTGCATGAATAAAACCTATTTTGCAACACAGAGAAACATATCTGAAGGTGTTAGAAGTGTTTTGCATGATTTTTGAAGTTAGAGCCTGAAATGTCAGAAAACAGCGTTTCAGCACATAACAAACTTGGTTCTGGTAATGCAAGCTGAAACTCGGCCAAAAATTAAAATTGCAGTCTGTGCATGAATAAAACCTATTTTGCAACACAGAGAAACATATCTGAAGGTGTTAGAAGTGTTTTGCATGATTTTTGAAGTTAGAGCCTGAAATGTCAGAAAACGGCGTTTCAGCACTTAACAAACTTGGTTCTGGCAATGCAAGCTGAAACTCGGCCAAAAATTAAAATTGCAGTCTGTGCATGTATAAAACCTATTTTGCAACACAGAGAAACATATCTGAAGGTGTTAGAAGTGTTTTGCATGATTTTTGAAGTTAGAGCCTGAAATGTCAGAAAACAGCGTTTCAGCACATAACAGACTTGGTTCAGGCAATGCAAGCTGAAACTCGGCCAAAAATTAAAATTGCAGTCTGTGCATGAATAAAACCTATTTTGCAACACAGAGAAACATATCTGAAGGTGTTAGAAGTGTTTTGCATGATTTTTGAAGTTAGAGCCTGAAATGTCAGAAAAAGGCTTTTCAGCACATAACAAACTTGGTTCAGCCAATGCAAGCTGAAACTCGGCCCAAAATTAAAATTGCAGTCTGTGCATGAATAAAACCTATTTTGCAACACAGAGAAACATATCTGAAGGTGTTAGAAGTGTTTTGCATGATTTTTGAAGTTAGAGCCTGAAATGTCAGAAAACGGCGTTTCAGCACTTAACAAACTTGGTTCTGGCAATGCAAGCTGAAACTCGGCCAAAAATTAAAATTGCAGTCTGTGCATGAATAAAACCTATTTTGCAACACAGAGAAACATATCTGAAGGTGTTAGAAGTGTTTTGCATGATTTTTGAAGTTAGAGCCTGAAATGTCAGAAAACAGCGTTTCAGCACATAACAAACTTGGTTCTGGTAATGCAAGCTGAAACTCGGCCAAAAATTAAAATTGCAGTCTGTGCATGAATAAAACCTATTTTGCAACACAGAGAAACATATCTGAAGGTGTTAGAAGTGTTTTGCATGATTTTTGAAGTTAGAGCCTGAAATGTCAGAAAACGGCGTTTCAGCACATAACAAACTTGGTTCAGGCAATGCAAGCTGAAACTCTGCCAAAAATTAAAATTGCAGTCTGTGCATGAATAAAACCTATTTTGCAACACAGAGAAACATATCTGAAGGTGTTAGAAGTGTTTTGCATGATTTTTGAAGTTAGAGCCTGAAATGTCAGAAAACGGCGTTTCAGCACTTAACAAACTTGGTTCAGGCAATGCAAGCTGAAACTCGGCCAAAAATTAAAATTGCAGTCTGTGCATGAATAAAACCTATTTTGCAACACAGAGAAACATATCTGAAGGTGTTAGAAGTGTTTTGCATGATTTTTGAAGTTAGAGCCTGAAATGTCTGAAAACGGCGTTTCAGCACTTAACAAACTTGGTTCTGGTAATGCAAGCTGAAACTCGGCCAAAAATTAAAATTGCAGTCTGTGCATGAATAAAACCTATTTTGCAACACAGAGAAACATATCTGAAGGTGTTAGAAGTGTTTTGCATGATTTTTGAAGTTAGAGCCTGAAATGTCAGAAAACGGCGTTTCAGCACATAACAAACTTGGTTCAGGCAATGCAAGCTGAAACTCGGCCCAAAATTAAAATTGCAGTCTGTGCATGAATAAAACCTATTTTGCAACACAGAGAAACATATCTGAAGGTGTTAGAAGTGTTTTGCATGATTTTTGAAGTTAGAGCCTGAAATGTCAGAAAACGGCGTTTCAGCACATAACAAACTTGGTTCTGGCAATGCAAGCTGAAACTCGGTCCAAAATTAAAATTGCAGTCTGTGCATGAATAAAACCTATTTTGCAACACAGAGAAACAAATCTGAAGGTGTTAGAAGTGTTTTGCATGATTTTTGAAGTTAGAGCCTGAAATGTCAGAAAAAGGCTTTTCAGCACATAACAAACTTGGTTCTGGCAATGCAAGCTGAAACTCGGCCCAAAATTAAAATTGCAGTCTGTGCATGAATAAAACCTATTTTGCAACACAGAGAAACATATCTGAAGGTTTTAGAAGTGTTTTGCATGATTTTTGAAGTTAGAGCCTGAAATGTCAGAAAACGGCGTTTCAGCACATAACAAACTCGGTTCAGGCAATGCAAGCTGAAACTCGGCCAAAAATTAAAATTGCAGTCTGTGCATGAATAAAACCTATTTTGCAACACAGAGAAACATATCTGAAGGTGTTAGAAGTGTTTTGCATGATTTTTGAAGTTAGAGCCTGAAATGTCAGAAAACAGCGTTTCAGCACATAACAAACTCGGTTCAGGCAATGCAAGCTGAAACTCGGCCAAAAATTAAAATTGCAGTCTGTGCATGAATAAAACCTATTTTGCAACACAGAGAAACATATCTGAAGGTGTTAGAAGTGTTTTGCATGATTTTTGAAGTTAGAGCCTGAAATGTCAGAAAACAGCGTTTCAGCACATAACAAACTTGGTTCTGGTAATGCAAGCTGAAACTCGGCCAAAAATTAAAATTGCAGTCTGTGCATGAATAAAACCTATTTTGCAACACAGAGAAACATATCTGAAGGTGTTAGAAGTGTTTTGCATGATTTTTGAAGTTAGAGCCTGAAATGTCAGAAAACGGTGTTTTAGCACATGATGTTTCTTAAAGCAAAGTTCGGGAGGAGCACGTCAGATACTTAGCCTAATTAACACAGCTGGTACTCACTCAAGCCAATCTACATCATGCATAAATACAGCCGACTCACCTCTACCCATTTGACGGATTATCAGCATCCCTCCACCACCCCATCTCCTCACTCCGAGTTCCTTCTACACATATACATAGGGGGGGGTACTCTAGGTTCGGGCCATTCCCGAGCTCGGAGCCCTTCCCCGGACAGCACGCCAAACATGCTTACATACTCCAGCTAATTATATGTAAGTGGGAACTCGTGAAATAACAAACTTGGTTCTGGTAATGCAAGCTGAAACTCGGCCAAAAATTAAAATTGCAGTCTGTGCATGAATAAAACCTATTTTTCAACACAGAGAAACATATCTGAAGGTGTTAGAAGTGTTTTGCATGATTTTTGAAGTTAGAGCCTGAAATGTCAGAAAACGCCGTTTCAGCACATAACAAACTTGGTTTGCATGATTTTTGAAGTTAGAGCCTGAAATGTCAGAAAACAGCGTTTCAGCACATAACAAACTCGGTTCAGGCAATGCAAGCTGAAACTCGGCCAAAAATTAAAATTGCAGTCTGTGCATGAATAAAACCTATTTTGCAACACAGAGAAACATATCTGAAGGTGTTAGAAGTGTTTTGCATGATTTTTGAAGTTAGAGCCTGAAATGTCAGAAAACAGCGTTTCAGCACATAACAAACTTGGTTCTGGTAATGCAAGCTGAAACTCGGCCAAAAATTAAAATTGCAGTCTGTGCATGAATAAAACCTATTTTGCAACACAGAGAAACATATCTGAAGGTGTTAGAAGTGTTTTGCATGATTTTTGAAGTTAGAGCCTGAAATGTCAGAAAACGGTGTTTTAGCACATAACAAACTTGGTTCTGGTAATGCAAGCTGAAACTCGGCCAAAAATTAAAATTGCAGTCTGTGCATGAATAAAACCTATTTTTCAACACAGAGAAACATATCTGAAGGTGTTAGAAGTGTTTTGCATGATTTTTGAAGTTAGAGCCTGAAATGTCAGAAAACGCCGTTTCAGCACATAACAAACTTGGTTCAGGCAATGCAAGCTGAAACTCGGCCGAAAATTAAAATTGCAGTCTGTGCATGAATAAAACCTATTTTGCAACACAGAGAAACATATCTGAAGGTGTTAGAAGTGTTTTGCATGATTTTTGAAGTTAGAGCCTGAATTGTCAGAAAACGGCGTTTCAGCACTTAACAAACTTGGTTCTGGCAATGCAAGCTGAAACTCGGCCAAAAATTAAAATTGCAGTCTGTGCATGAATAAAACCTATTTTGCAACACAGAGAAACATATCTGAAGGTGTTAGAAGTGTTTTGCATGATTTTTGAAGTTAGAGCCTGAAATGTCAGAAAACGGCGTTTCAGCACATAACAAACTTGGTTCTGGCAATGCAAGCTGAAACTCGGCCAAAAATTAAAATTGCAGTCTGTGCATGAATAAAACCTATTTTGCAACACAGAGAAACATATCTGAAGGTGTTAGAAGTGTTTTGCATGATTTTTGAAGTTAGAGCCTGAAATGTCAGAAAACAGCGTTTCAGCACATAACAGACTTGGTTCAGGCAATGCAAGCTGAAACTCGGCCCAAAATTAAAATTGCAGTCTGTGCATGAATAAAACCTATTTTGCAACACAGAGAAACATATCTGAAGGTGTTAGAAGTGTTTTGCATGATTTTTGAAGTTAGAGCCTGAAATGTCAGAAAACGCCGTTTCAGCACATAACAAACTTGGTTCAGGCAATGCAAGCTGAAACTCGGCCCAAAATTAAAATTGCAGTCTGTGCATGAATAAAACCTATTTTGCAACACAGAGAAACATATCTGAAGGTGTTAGAAGTGTTTTGCATGATTTTTGAAGTTAGAGCCTGAAATGTCAGAAAACGGCGTTTCAGCACTTAACAAACTTGGTTCAGGCAATGCAAGCTGAAACTCGGCCCAAAATTAAAATTGCAGTCTGTGCATGTATAAAACCTATTTTGCAACACAGAGAAACATATCTGAAGGTGTTAGAAGTGTTTTGCATGATTTTTGAAGTTAGAGCCTGAAATGTCAGAAAACGGCGTTTCAGCACATAACAAACTTGGTTCAGGCAATGCAAGCTGAAACTCGGCCCAAAATTAAAATTGCAGTCTGTGCATGAATAAAACCTATTTTTCAACACAGAGAAACATATCTGAAGGTGTTAGAAGTGTTTTGCATGATTTTTGAAGTTAGAGCCTGAAATGTCAGAAAAAGGCTTTTCAGCACATAACAAACTTGTTTCAGGCAATGCAAGCTGAAACTCGGTCCAAAATTAAAATTGCAGTCTGTGCATGAATAAAACCTATTTTGCAACACAGAGAAACATATCTGAAGGTTTTAGAAGTGTTTTGCATGATTTTTGAAGTTAGAGCCTGAAATGTCAGAAAACAGCGTTTCAGCACATAACAAACTTGGTTCTGGTAATGCAAGCTGAAACTCGGCCAAAAATTTAAATTGCAGTCTGTGCATGAATAAAACCTATTTTGCAACACAGAGAAACATATCTGAAGGTGTTAGAAGTGTTTTGCATGATTTTTGAAGTTAGAGCCTGAAATGTCAGAAAACGCCGTTTCAGCACATAACAAACTTGGTTCAGGCAATGCAAGCTGAAACTCGGCCCAAAATTAAAATTGCAGTCTGTGCATGAATAAAACCTATTTTTCAACACAGAGAAACATATCTGAAGGTGTTAGAAGTGTTTTGCATGATTTTTGAAGTTAGAGCCTGAAATGTCAGAAAACGCCGTTTCAGCACATAACAAACTTGGTTCAGGCAATGCAAGCTGAAACTCGGCCCAAAATTAAAATTGCAGTCTGTGCATGAATAAAACCTATTTTTCAACACAGAGAAACATATCTGAAGGTGTTAGAAGTGTTTTGCATGATTTTTGAAGTTAGAGCCTGAAATGTCAGAAAAAGGCTTTTCAGCACATAACAAACTTGTTTCAGGCAATGCAAGCTGAAACTCGGTCCAAAATTAAAATTGCAGTCTGTGCATGAATAAAACCTATTTTGCAACACAAAGAAACATATCTGAAGGTGTTAGAAGTGTTTTGCATGATTTTTGAAGTTAGAGCCTGAAATGTCAGAAAACGGCGTTTCAGCACATAACAAACTCGGTTCAGGCAATGCAAGCTGAAACTCTGCCAAAAATTAAAATTGCAGTCTGTGCATGAATAAAACCTATTTTGCAACACAGAGAAACATATCTGAAGGTGTTAGAAGTGTTTTGCATGATTTTTGAAGTTAGAGCCTGAAATGTCAGAAAAAGGCTTTTCAGCACATAACAAACTTGGTTCAGGCAATGCAAGCTGAAACTCGGCCCAAAATTAAAATTGCAGTCTGTGCATGAATAAAACCTATTTTGCAACACAGAGAAACATATCTGAAGGTGTTAGAAGTGTTTTGCATGATTTTTGAAGTTAGAGCCTGAAATGTCAGAAAACGGCGTTTCAGCACATAACAAACTTGGTTCAGGCAATGCAAGCTGAAACTCGGCCAAAAATTAAAATTGCAGTCTGTGCATGAATAAAACCTATTTTGCAACACAGAGAAACATATCTGAAGGTGTTAGAAGTGTTTTGCATGATTTTTGAAGTTAGAGCCTGAAATGTCTGAAAACGGCGTTTCAGCACTTAACAAACTTGGTTCTGGTAATGCAAGCTGAAACTCGGCCAAAAATTAAAATTGCAGTCTGTGCATGAATAAAACCTATTTTGCAACACAGAGAAACATATCTGAAGGTGTTAGAAGTGTTTTGCATGATTTTTGAAGTTAGAGCCTGAAATGTCAGAAAACGCCGTTTCAGCACATAACAAACTTGGTTCAGGCAATGCAAGCTGAAACTCGGCCCAAAATTAAAATTGCAGTCTGTGCATGAATAAAACCTATTTTTCAACACAGAGAAACATATCTGAAGGTGTTAGAAGTGTTTTGCATGATTTTTGAAGTTAGAGCCTGAAATGTCAGAAAACGGCGTTTCAGCACATAACAAACTTGGTTCTGGCAATGCAAGCTGAAACTCGGTCCAAAATTAAAATTGCAGTCTGTGCATGAATAAAACCTATTTTGCAACACAGAGAAACATATCTGAAGGTGTTAGAAGTGTTTTGCATGATTTTTGAAGTTAGAGCCTGAAATGTCAGAAAACAGCGTTTCAGCACATAACAAACTTGGTTCTGGTAATGCAAGCTGAAACTCGGCCAAAAATTAAAATTGCAGTCTGTGCATGAATAAAACCTATTTTGCAACACAGAGAAACATATCTGAAGGTGTTAGAAGTGTTTTGCATGATTTTTGAAGTTAGAGCCTGAAATGTCAGAAAACGGCGTTTCAGCACTTAACAAACTTGGTTCTGGCAATGCAAGCTGAAACTCGGCCAAAAATTAAAATTGCAGTCTGTGCATGTATAAAACCTATTTTGCAACACAGAGAAACATATCTGAAGGTGTTAGAAGTGTTTTGCATGATTTTTGAAGTTAGAGCCTGAAATGTCAGAAAACAGCGTTTCAGCACATAACAGACTTGGTTCAGGCAATGCAAGCTGAAACTCGGCCAAAAATTAAAATTGCAGTCTGTGCATGAATAAAACCTATTTTGCAACACAGAGAAACATATCTGAAGGTGTTAGAAGTGTTTTGCATGATTTTTGAAGTTAGAGCCTGAAATGTCAGAAAAAGGCTTTTCAGCACATAACAAACTTGGTTCAGCCAATGCAAGCTGAAACTCGGCCCAAAATTAAAATTGCAGTCTGTGCATGAATAAAACCTATTTTGCAACACAGAGAAACATATCTGAAGGTGTTAGAAGTGTTTTGCATGATTTTTGAAGTTAGAGCCTGAAATGTCAGAAAACGGCGTTTCAGCACTTAACAAACTTGGTTCTGGCAATGCAAGCTGAAACTCGGCCAAAAATTAAAATTGCAGTCTGTGCATGAATAAAACCTATTTTGCAACACAGAGAAACATATCTGAAGGTGTTAGAAGTGTTTTGCATGATTTTTGAAGTTAGAGCCTGAAATGTCAGAAAACAGCGTTTCAGCACATAACAAACTTGGTTCTGGTAATGCAAGCTGAAACTCGGCCAAAAATTAAAATTGCAGTCTGTGCATGAATAAAACCTATTTTGCAACACAGAGAAACATATCTGAAGGTGTTAGAAGTGTTTTGCATGATTTTTGAAGTTAGAGCCTGAAATGTCAGAAAACGGCGTTTCAGCACATAACAAACTTGGTTCAGGCAATGCAAGCTGAAACTCTGCCAAAAATTAAAATTGCAGTCTGTGCATGAATAAAACCTATTTTGCAACACAGAGAAACATATCTGAAGGTGTTAGAAGTGTTTTGCATGATTTTTGAAGTTAGAGCCTGAAATGTCAGAAAACGGCGTTTCAGCACTTAACAAACTTGGTTCAGGCAATGCAAGCTGAAACTCGGCCAAAAATTAAAATTGCAGTCTGTGCATGAATAAAACCTATTTTGCAACACAGAGAAACATATCTGAAGGTGTTAGAAGTGTTTTGCATGATTTTTGAAGTTAGAGCCTGAAATGTCTGAAAACGGCGTTTCAGCACTTAACAAACTTGGTTCTGGTAATGCAAGCTGAAACTCGGCCAAAAATTAAAATTGCAGTCTGTGCATGAATAAAACCTATTTTGCAACACAGAGAAACATATCTGAAGGTGTTAGAAGTGTTTTGCATGATTTTTGAAGTTAGAGCCTGAAATGTCAGAAAACGGCGTTTCAGCACATAACAAACTTGGTTCAGGCAATGCAAGCTGAAACTCGGCCCAAAATTAAAATTGCAGTCTGTGCATGAATAAAACCTATTTTGCAACACAGAGAAACATATCTGAAGGTGTTAGAAGTGTTTTGCATGATTTTTGAAGTTAGAGCCTGAAATGTCAGAAAACGGCGTTTCAGCACATAACAAACTTGGTTCTGGCAATGCAAGCTGAAACTCGGTCCAAAATTAAAATTGCAGTCTGTGCATGAATAAAACCTATTTTGCAACACAGAGAAACAAATCTGAAGGTGTTAGAAGTGTTTTGCATGATTTTTGAAGTTAGAGCCTGAAATGTCAGAAAAAGGCTTTTCAGCACATAACAAACTTGGTTCTGGCAATGCAAGCTGAAACTCGGCCCAAAATTAAAATTGCAGTCTGTGCATGAATAAAACCTATTTTGCAACACAGAGAAACATATCTGAAGGTTTTAGAAGTGTTTTGCATGATTTTTGAAGTTAGAGCCTGAAATGTCAGAAAACAGCGTTTCAGCATATAACAAACTTGGTTCTGGTAATGCAAGCTGAAACTCGGCCAAAAATTAAAATTGCAGTCTGTGCATGAATAAAACCTATTTTGCAAAATAGAGAAACATATCTGAAGGTGTTAGAAGTGTTTTGCATGATTTTTGAAGTTAGAGCCTGAAATGTCAGAAAACGGCGTTTCAGCACATAACAAACTCGGTTCAGGCAATGCAAGCTGAAACTCGGCCAAAAATTAAAATTGCAGTCTGTGCATGAATAAAACCTATTTTGCAACACAGAGAAACATATCTGAAGGTGTTAGAAGTGTTTTGCATGATTTTTGAAGTTAGAGCCTGAAATGTCAGAAAACAGCGTTTCAGCACATAACAAACTCGGTTCAGGCAATGCAAGCTGAAACTCGGCCAAAAATTAAAATTGCAGTCTGTGCATGAATAAAACCTATTTTGCAACACAGAGAAACATATCTGAAGGTGTTAGAAGTGTTTTGCATGATTTTTGAAGTTAGAGCCTGAAATGTCAGAAAACAGCGTTTCAGCACATAACAAACTTGGTTCTGGTAATGCAAGCTGAAACTCGGCCAAAAATTAAAATTGCAGTCTGTGCATGAATAAAACCTATTTTGCAACACAGAGAAACATATCTGAAGGTGTTAGAAGTGTTTTGCATGATTTTTGAAGTTAGAGCCTGAAATGTCAGAAAACGGTGTTTTAGCACATAACAAACTTGGTTCTGGTAATGCAAGCTGAAACTCGGCCAAAAATTAAAATTGCAGTCTGTGCATGAATAAAACCTATTTTTCAACACAGAGAAACATATCTGAAGGTGTTAGAAGTGTTTTGCATGATTTTTGAAGTTAGAGCCTGAAATGTCAGAAAACGCCGTTTCAGCACATAACAAACTTGGTTTGCATGATTTTTGAAGTTAGAGCCTGAAATGTCAGAAAACAGCGTTTCAGCACATAACAAACTCGGTTCAGGCAATGCAAGCTGAAACTCGGCCAAAAATTAAAATTGCAGTCTGTGCATGAATAAAACCTATTTTGCAACACAGAGAAACATATCTGAAGGTGTTAGAAGTGTTTTGCATGATTTTTGAAGTTAGAGCCTGAAATGTCAGAAAACAGCGTTTCAGCACATAACAAACTTGGTTCTGGTAATGCAAGCTGAAACTCGGCCAAAAATTAAAATTGCAGTCTGTGCATGAATAAAACCTATTTTGCAACACAGAGAAACATATCTGAAGGTGTTAGAAGTGTTTTGCATGATTTTTGAAGTTAGAGCCTGAAATGTCAGAAAACGGTGTTTTAGCACATAACAAACTTGGTTCTGGTAATGCAAGCTGAAACTCGGCCAAAAATTAAAATTGCAGTCTGTGCATGAATAAAACCTATTTTTCAACACAGAGAAACATATCTGAAGGTGTTAGAAGTGTTTTGCATGATTTTTGAAGTTAGAGCCTGAAATGTCAGAAAACGCCGTTTCAGCACATAACAAACTTGGTTCAGGCAATGCAAGCTGAAACTCGGCCGAAAATTAAAATTGCAGTCTGTGCATGAATAAAACCTATTTTGCAACACAGAGAAACATATCTGAAGGTGTTAGAAGTGTTTTGCTTGATTTTTGAAGTTAGAGCCTGAAATGTCAGAAAACGGCGTTTCAGCACTTAACAAACTTGGTTCTGGCAATGCAAGCTGAAACTCGGCCAAAAATTAAAATTGCAGTCTGTGCATGAATAAAACCTATTTTGCAACACAGAGAAACATATCTGAAGGTGTTAGAAGTGTTTTGCATGATTTTTGAAGTTAGAGCCTGAAATGTCAGAAAACGCCGTTTCAGCACATAACAAACTCGGTTCAGGCAATGCAAGCTGAAACTCGGCCCAAAATTAAAATTGCAGTCTGTGCATGAATAAAACCTATTTTTCAACACAGAGAAACATATCTGAAGGTGTTAGAAGTGTTTTGCATGATTTTTGAAGTTAGAGCCTGAAATGTCAGAAAAAGGCTTTTCAGCACATAACAAACTCGGTTCAGGCAATGCAAGCTGAAACTCGGCCAAAAATTAAAATTGCAGTCTGTGCATGAATAAAACCTATTTTGCAACACAGAGAAACATATCTGAAGGTGTTAGAAGTGTTTTGCATGATTTTTGAAGTTAGAGCCTGAAATGTCAGAAAAAGGCTTTTCAGCACATAACAAACTTGGTTCAGGCAATGCAAGCTGAAACTCGGCCCAAAATTAAAATTGCAGTCTGTGCATGAATAAAACCTATTTTGCAACACAGAGAAACATATATGAAGGTGTTAGAAGTGTTTTGCATGATTTTTGAAGTTAGAGCCTGAAATGTCAGAAAACGGCGTTTCAGCACATAACAAACTTGGTTCTGGCAATGCAAGCTGAAACTCGGCCAAAAATTAAAATTGCAGTCTGTGCATGAATAAAACCTATTTTGCAACACAGAGAAACATATCTGAAGGTGTTAGAAGTGTTTTGCATGATTTTTGAAGTTAGAGCCTGAAATGTCAGAAAACAGCGTTTCAGCACATAACAGACTTGGTTCAGGCAATGCAAGCTGAAACTCGGCCCAAAATTAAAATTGCAGTCTGTGCATGAATAAAACCTATTTTGCAACACAGAGAAACATATCTGAAGGTGTTAGAAGTGTTTTGCATGATTTTTGAAGTTAGAGCCTGAAATGTCAGAAAACGCCGTTTCAGCACATAACAAACTTGGTTCAGGCAATGCAAGCTGAAACTCGGCCCAAAATTAAAATTGCAGTCTGTGCATGAATAAAACCTATTTTTCAACACAGAGAAACATATCTGAAGGTGTTAGAAGTGTTTTGCATGATTTTTGAAGTTAGAGCCTGAAATGTCAGAAAACGGCGTTTCAGCACATAACAAACTTGGTTCTGGCAATGCAAGCTGAAACTCGGTCCAATATTAAAATTGCAGTCTGTGCATGAATAAAACCTATTTTGCAACACAGAGAAATAAATCTGAAGGTGTTAGAAGTGTTTTGCATGATTTTTGAAGTTAGAGCCTGAAATGTCAGAAAAAGGCTTTTCAGCACATAACAAACTTGGTTCTGGCAATGCAAGCTGAAACTCGGCCCAAAATTAAAATTGCAGTCTGTGCATGAATAAAACCTATTTTGCAACACAGAGAAACATATCTGAAGGTTTTAGAAGTGTTTTGCATGATTTTTGAAGTTAGAGCCTGAAATGTCAGAAAACAGCGTTTCAGCACATAACAATCTTGGTTCTGGTAATGCAAGCTGAAACTCGGCCAAAAATTAAAATTGCAGTCTGTGCATGAATAAAACCTATTTTGCAACACAGAGAAACATATCTGAAGGTGTTAGAAGTGTTTTGCATGATTTTTGAAGTTAGAGCCTGAAATGTCAGAAAACGGTGTTTTAGCACATAACAAACTTGGTTCAGGCAATGCAAGCTGAAACTCGGCCAAAAATTAAAATTGCAGTCTGTGCATGAATAAAACCTATTTTGCAACACAGAGAAACATATCTGAAGGTGTTAGAAGTGTTTTGCATGATTTTTGAAGTTAGAGCCTGAAATGTCAGAAAACGACGTTTTAGCACATAACAAACTTGGTTCAGGCAATGCAAGCTGAAACTCGGCCCAAAATTAAAATTGCAGTCTGTGCATGAATAAAACCTATTTTGCAACACAGAGAAACATATCTGAAGGTGTTAGAAGTGTTTTGCATGATTTTTGAAGTTAGAGCCTGAAATGTCAGAAAACGGCGTTTCAGCACTTAACAAACTTGGTTCTGGCAATGCAAGCTGAAACTCGGCCAAAAATTAAAATTGCAGTCTGTGCATGAATAAAACCTATTTTGCAACACAGAGAAACATATCTGAAGGTGTTAGAAGTGTTTTGCATGATTTTTGAAGTTAGAGCCTGAAATGTCAGAAAAAGGCTTTTCAGCACATAACAAACTTGGTTCTGGCAATGCAAGCTGAAACTCGGTCCAAAATTAAAATTGCAGTCTGTGCATGAATAAAACCTATTTTGCAACACAGAGAAACATATCTGAAGGTGTTAGAAGTGTTTTGCATGATTTTTGAAGTTAGAGCCTGAAATGTCAGAAAACAGCGTTTCAGCACATAACAAACTTGGTTCTGGTAATGCAAGCTGAAACTCGGCCAAAAATTAAAATTGCAGTCTGTGCATGAATAAAACCTATTTTGCAACACAGAGAAACATATCTGAAGGTGTTAGAAGTGTTTTGCATGATTTTTGAAGTTAGAGCCTGAAATGTCAGAAAACGGTGTTTTAGCACATAACAAACTTGGTTCAGGCAATGCAAGCTGAAACTCGGCCAAAAATTAAAATTGCAGTCTGTGCATGAATAAAACCTATTTTGCAACACAGAGAAACATATCTGAAGGTGTTAGAAGTGTTTTGCATGATTTTTGAAGTTAGAGCCTGAAATGTCAGAAAACGACGTTTTAGCACATAACAAACTTGGTTCAGGCAATGCAAGCTGAAACTCGGCCCAAAATTAAAATTGCAGTCTGTGCATGAATAAAACCTATTTTGCAACACAGAGAAACATATCTGAAGGTGTTAGAAGTGTTTTGCATGATTTTTGAAGTTAGAGCCTGAAATGTCAGAAAACGGCGTTTCAGCACTTAACAAACTTGGTTCTGGCAATGCAAGCTGAAACTCGGCCAAAAATTAAAATTGCAGTCTGTGCATGAATAAAACCTATTTTGCAACACAGAGAAACATATCTGAAGGTGTTAGAAGTGTTTTGCATGATTTTTGAAGTTAGAGCCTGAAATGTCAGAAAACGGCGTTTTCAGCACTTAACAAACTCGGTTCTGGCAATGCAAGCTGAAACTCGGCCAAAAATTAAAATTGCAGTCTGTGCATGAATAAAACCTATTTTTCAACACAGAGAAACATATCTGAAGGTGTTAGAAGTGTTTTGCATGATTTTTGAAGTTAGAGCCTGAAATGTCAGAAAACAGCGTTTCAGCACATAACAAACTTGGTTCTGGTAATGCAAGCTGAAACTCGGCCCAAAATTAAAATTGCAGTCTGTGCATGAATAAAACCTATTTTGCAACAGAGAGAAACATATCTGAAGGTGTTAGAAGTGTTTTGCATGATTTTTGAAGTTAGAGCCTGAAATGTCAGAAAACAGCGTTTCAGCACATAACAGACTTGGTTCAGGCAATGCAAGCTGAAACTCGGCCCAAAATTAAAATTGCAGTCTGTGCATGAATAAAACCTATTTTGCAACACAGAGAAACATATCTGAAGGTGTTAGAAGTGTTTTGCATGATTTTTGAAGTTAGAGCCTGAAATGTCAGAAAACGACGTTTTAGCACTTAACAAACTTGGTTCTGGCAATGCAAGCTGAAACTCGGCCAAAAATTAAAATTGCAGTCTGTGCATGAATAAAACCTATTTTGCAACACAGAGAAACATATCTGAAGGTGTTAGAAGTGTTTTGCATGATTTTTGAAGTTAGAGCCTGAAATGTCAGAAAAAGGCTTTTCAGCACATAACAAACTTGGTTCTGGCAATGCAAGCTGAAACTCGGTCCAAAATTAAAATTGCAGTCTGTGCATGAATAAAACCTATTTTGCAACACAGAGAAACATATCTGAAGGTGTTAGAAGTGTTTTGCATGATTTTTGAAGTTAGAGCCTGAAATGTCAGAAAACAGCGTTTCAGCACATAACAAACTTGGTTCTGGTAATGCAAGCTGAAACTCGGCCAAAAATTAAAATTGCAGTCTGTGCATGAATAAAACCTATTTTGCAACACAGAGAAACATATCTGAAGGTGTTAGAAGTGTTTTGCATGATTTTTGAAGTTAGAGCCTGAAATGTCAGAAAACGGTGTTTTAGCACATAACAAACTTGGTTCAGGCAATGCAAGCTGAAACTCGGCCAAAAATTAAAATTGCAGTCTGTGCATGAATAAAACCTATTTTGCAACACAGAGAAACATATCTGAAGGTGTTAGAAGTGTTTTGCATGATTTTTGAAGTTAGAGCCTGAAATGTCAGAAAACGACGTTTTAGCACATAACAAACTTGGTTCAGGCAATGCAAGCTGAAACTCGGCCCAAAATTAAAATTGCAGTCTGTGCATGAATAAAACCTATTTTGCAACACAGAGAAACATATCTGAAGGTGTTAGAAGTGTTTTGCATGATTTTTGAAGTTAGAGCCTGAAATGTCAGAAAACGGCGTTTCAGCACTTAACAAACTTGGTTCTGGCAATGCAAGCTGAAACTCGGCCAAAAATTAAAATTGCAGTCTGTGCATGAATAAAACCTATTTTGCAACACAGAGAAACATATCTGAAGGTGTTAGAAGTGTTTTGCATGATTTTTGAAGTTAGAGCCTGAAATGTCAGAAAACGGCGTTTTCAGCACTTAACAAACTCGGTTCTGGCAATGCAAGCTGAAACTCGGCCAAAAATTAAAATTGCAGTCTGTGCATGAATAAAACCTATTTTTCAACACAGAGAAACATATCTGAAGGTGTTAGAAGTGTTTTGCATGATTTTTGAAGTTAGAGCCTGAAATGTCAGAAAACAGCGTTTCAGCACATAACAAACTTGGTTCTGGTAATGCAAGCTGAAACTCGGCCCAAAATTAAAATTGCAGTCTGTGCATGAATAAAACCTATTTTGCAACAGAGAGAAACATATCTGAAGGTGTTAGAAGTGTTTTGCATGATTTTTGAAGTTAGAGCCTGAAATGTCAGAAAACAGCGTTTCAGCACATAACAGACTTGGTTCAGGCAATGCAAGCTGAAACTCGGCCCAAAATTAAAATTGCAGTCTGTGCATGAATAAAACCTATTTTGCAACACAGAGAAACATATCTGAAGGTGTTAGAAGTGTTTTGCATGATTTTTGAAGTTAGAGCCTGAAATGTCAGAAAACGACGTTTTAGCACATAAAAAACTTGGTTCAGGCAATGCAAGCTGAAACTCGGCCCAAAATTAAAATTGCAGTCTGTGCATGAATAAAACCTATTTTGCAACACAGAGAAACATATCTGAAGGTGTTAGAAGTGTTTTGCATGATTTTTGAAGTTAGAGCCTGAAATGTCAGAAAAAGGCGTTTTCAGCACTTAACAAACTTGGTTCTGGCAATGCAAGCTGAAACTCGGCCAAAAATTAAAATTGCAGTCTGTGCATGAATAAAACCTATTTTTCAACACAGAGAAACATATCTGAAGGTGTTAGAAGTGTTTTGCATGATTTTTGAAGTTAGAGCCTGAAATGTCAGAAAACAGCGTTTCAGCACATAACAAACTTGGTTCTGGTAATGCAAGCTGAAACTCGGCCAAAAATTAAAATTGCAGTCTGTGCATGAATAAAACCTATTTTGCAACACAGAGAAACATATCTGAAGGTGTTAGAAGTGTTTTGCATGATTTTTGAAGTTAGAGCCTGAAATGTCAGAAAACTGCGTTTCAGCACATAACAAACTCGGTTCTGGCAATGCAAGCTGAAACTCGGCCAAAAATTAAAATTGCAGTCTGTGCTTGAATAAAACCTATTTTTCAACACAGAGAAACATATCTGAAGGTGTTAGAAGTGTTTTGCATGATTTTTGAAGTTAGAGCCTGAAATGTCAGAAAACAGCGTTTCAGCACATAACAAACTTGGTTCTGGTAATGCAAGCTGAAACTCGGCCAAAAATTAAAATTACAGTCTGTGCATGAATAAAACCTATTTTTCAACACAGAGAAACATATCTGAAGGTGTTAGAAGTGTTTTGCATGATTTTTGCAGCCGTGGCCTAATGGTTAGAGAGTCGGACTTGTAACCCAAAGGTTGCGGGTTCGAGTCTCAGGTCCGGCAGGGATTGTCGGTGGGGAAGGTGAATAACCAGCACTCTCTCCACCCTCAATACCACGACTGAGGTGAGTCCCTTGAGCAAGGCACCGTACCCCCAACTGCTCCCCGGGCGCCGCAGCAATGGCTGCCCACTGCTCCGGGTGTGTGTTCACGGTGTGTGTGTGTTCAATACTGTGTGTGTGCACTTGGATGGGTTAAATGCAGAGCACAAATTCCTAGTATGGGTCACCATACTTGGCCTCACTTCACCTCCTTTCCTTCCTTTCCTTTCCTGAAATGTCAGAAAACGGCGTTTCAGCACATAACAAACTTGGTTCTGGCAATGCAAGCTGAAACTCGGTCCAAAATTAAAATTGCAGTCTGTGCATGAATAAAACCTATTTTGCAACACAGAGAAACATATCTGAAGGTGTTAGAAGTGTTTTGCATGATTTTTGAAGTTAGAGCCTGAAATGTCAGAAAAAGGCTTTTCAGCACATAACAAACTTGGTTCTGGCAATGCAAGCTGAAACTCGGTCCAAAATTAAAATTGCAGTCTGTGCATGAATAAAACCTATTTTGCAACACAGAGAAACATATCTGAAGGTGTTAGAAGTGTTTTGCATGATTTTTGAAGTTAGAGCCTGAAATGTCAGAAAACGGCGTTTCAGCACTTAACAAACTTGGTTCTGGCAATGCAAGCTGAAACTCGGCCAAAAATTAAAATTGCAGTCTGTGCATGAATAAAACCTATTTTGCAACACAGAGAAACATATCTGAAGGTGTTAGAAGTGTTTTGCATGATTTTTGAAGTTAGAGCCTGAAATGTCAGAAAACGCCGTTTCAGCACATAACAAACTTGGTTCTGGCAATGCAAGCTGAAACTCGGTCCAAAATTAAAATTGCAGTCTGTGCATGAATAAAAACCTATTTTTCAACACAGAGAAACATATCTGAAGGTGTTAGAAGTGTTTTGCATGATTTTTGAAGTTAGAGCCTGAAATGTCAGAAAACGACGTTTTAGCACATAACAAACTTGGTTCAGGCAATGCAAGCTGAAACTCGGCCCAAAATTAAAATTGCAGTCTGTGCATGAATAAAACCTATTTTGCAACACAGAGAAACATATCTGAAGGTGTTAGAAGTGTTTTGCATGATTTTTGAAGTTAGAGCCTGAAATGTCAGAAAACGGCGTTTCAGCACTTAACAAATTTGGTTCTGGCAATGCAAGCTGAAACTCGGCCAAAAATTAAAATTGCAGTCTGTGCATGAATAAAACCTATTTTGCAACACAGAGAAACATATCTGAAGGTGTTAGAAGTGTTTTGCATGCTTTTTGAAGTTAGAGCCTGAAATGTCAGAAAACGGCGTTTTCAGCACTTAACAAACTTGGTTCTGGCAATGCAAGCTGAAACTCGGCCAAAAATTAAAATTGCAGTCTGTGCATGAATAAAACCTATTTTTCAACACAGAGAAACATATCTGAAGGTGTTAGAAGTGTTTTGCATGATTTTTGAAGTTAGAGCCTGAAATGTCAGAAAACAGCGTTTCAGCACATAACAAACTTGGTTCTGGTAATAAAAGCTGAAACTCGGCCAAAAATTAAAATTGCAGTCTGTGCATGAATAAAACCTATTTTGCAACACAGAGAAACATATCTGAAGGTGTTAGAAGTGTTTTGCATGATTTTTGAAGTTAGAGCCTGAAATGTCAGAAAACGGCGTTTCAGCACATAACAAACTCGGTTCAGGCAATGCAAGCTGAAACTCGGCCAAAAATTAAAATTGCAGTCTGTGCATGAATAAAACCTATTTTTCAACACAGAGAAACATATCTGAAGGTGTTAGAAGTGTTTTGCATGATTTTTGAAGTTAGAGCCTGAAATGTCAGAAAACGGCGTTTCAGCACATAACAAACTCGGTTCAGGCAATGCAAGCTGAAACTCGGCCAAAAATTAAAATTGCAGTCTGTGCATGAATAAAACCTATTTTTCAACACAGAGAAACATATCTGAAGGTGTTAGAAGTGTTTTGCATGATTTTTGAAGTTAGAGCCTGAAATGTCAGAAAACAGCGTTTCAGCACATAACAGACTTGGTTCAGGCAATGCAAGCTGAAACTCGGCCCAAAATTAAAATTGCAGTCTGTGCATGAATAAAACCTATTTTGCAACACAGAGAAACATATCTGAAGGTGTTAGAAGTGTTTTGCATGATTTTTGAAGTTAGAGCCTGAAATGTCATAAAACGGCGTTTCAGCACATAACAAACTCGGTTCAGGCAATGCAAGCTGAAACTCGGCCAAAAATTAAAATTGCAGTCTGTGCATGAATAAAACCTATTTTTCAACACAGAGAAACATATCTGAAGGTGTTAGAAGTGTTTTGCATGATTTTTGAAGTTAGAGCCTGAATTGTCAGAAAACGGCGTTTCAGCACATAACAAACTTGGTTCTGGCAATGCAAGCTGAAACTCGGTCCAAAATTAAAATTGCAGTCTGTGCATGAATAAAACCTATTTTGCAACACAGAGAAACATATCTGAAGGTGTTAGAAGTGTTTTGCATGATTTTTGAAGTTAGAGCCTGAAATGTCAGAAAACGGCGTTTCAGCACTTAACAAACTTGGTTCTGGCAATGCAAGCTGAAACTCGGCCAAAAATTAAAATTGCAGTCTGTGCATGAATAAAACCTATTTTGCAACACAGAGAAATATATCTGAAGGTGTTAGAAGTGTTTTGCATGATTTTTGAAGTTAGAGCCTGAAATGTCAGAAAACAGCGTTTCAGCACATCACAAACTTGGTTCTGGTAATGCAAGCTGAAACTCGGCCAAAAATTAAAATTGCAGTCTGTGCATGAATAAAACCTATTTTGCAACACAGAGAAACATATCTGAAGGTGTTAGAAGTGTTTTGCATGATTTTTGAAGTTAGAGCCTGAAATGTCAGAAAACGGCGTTTCAGCACATAACAAACTCGGTTCAGGCAATGCAAGCTGAAACTCGGCCAAAAATTAAAATTGCAGTCTGTGCATGAATAAAACCTATTTTGCAACACAGAGAAACATATCTGAAGGTGTTAGAAGTGTTTTGCATGATTTTTGCAGTTAGAGCCTGAAATGTCAGAAAACAGCGTTTCAGCACATAACAGACTTGGTTCAGGCAATGCAAGCTGAAACTCGGCCCAAAATTAAAATTGCAGTCTGTGCATGAATAAAACCTATTTTGCAACACAGAGAAACATATCTGAAGGTGTTAGAAGTGTTTTGCATGATTTTTGAAGTTAGAGCCTGAAATGTCAGAAAACGCCGTATCAGCACATAACAAACTCGGTTCAGGCAATGCAAGCTGAAACTCGGCCAAAAATTAAAATTGCAGTCTGTGCATGAATAAAACCTATTTTTCAACACAGAGAAACATATCTGAAGGTGTTAGAAGTGTTTTGCATGATTTTTGAAGTTAGAGCCTGAAATGTCAGAAAACGGCGTTTCAGCACATAACAAACTTGGTTCTGGCAATGCAAGCTGAAACTCGGTCCAAAATTAAAATTGCAGTCTGTGCATGAATAAAACCTATTTTGCAACACAGAGAAACATATCTGAAGGTGTTAGAAGTGTTTTGCATGATTTTTGAAGTTAGAGCCTGAAATGTCAGAAAACGGCGTTTCAGCACATAACAAACTCGGTTCAGGCAATGCAAGCTGAAACTCGGCCAAAAATTAAAATTGCAGTCTGTGCATGAATAAAACCTATTTTGCAACACAGAGAAACATATCTGAAGGTGTTAGAAGTGTTTTGCATGATTTTTGAAGTTAGAGCCTGAAATGTCAGAAAACGGCGTTTCAGCACATAACAAACTCGGTTCAGGCAATGCAAGCTGAAACTCGGCCAAAAATTAAAATTGCAGTCTGTGCATGAATAAAACCTATTTTTCAACACAGAGAAACATATCTGAAGGTGTTAGAAGTGTTTTGCATGATTTTTGAAGTTAGAGCCTGAAATGTCAGAAAACGGCGTTTCAGCACATAACAAACTCGGTTCAGGCAATGCAAGCTGAAACTCGGCCAAAAATTAAAATTGCAGTCTGTGCATGAATAAAACCTATTTTTCAACACAGAGAAACATATCTGAAGGTGTTAGAAGTGTTTTGCATGATTTTTGAAGTTAGAGCCTGAAATGTCAGAAAACAGCGTTTCAGCACATAACAGACTTGGTTCAGGCAATGCAAGCTGAAACTCGGCCCAAAATTAAAATTGCAGTCTGTGCATGAATAAAACCTATTTTGCAACACAGAGAAACATATCTGAAGGTGTTAGAAGTGTTTTGCATGATTTTTGAAGTTAGAGCCTGAAATGTCATAAAACGGCGTTTCAGCACATAACAAACTCGGTTCAGGCAATGCAAGCTGAAACTCGGCCAAAAATTAAAATTGCAGTCTGTGCATGAATAAAACCTATTTTTCAACACAGAGAAACATATCTGAAGGTGTTAGAAGTGTTTTGCATGATTTTTGAAGTTAGAGCCTGAATTGTCAGAAAACGGCGTTTCAGCACATAACAAACTTGGTTCTGGCAATGCAAGCTGAAACTCGGTCCAAAATTAAAATTGCAGTCTGTGCATGAATAAAACCTATTTTGCAACACAGAGAAACATATCTGAAGGTGTTAGAAGTGTTTTGCATGATTTTTGAAGTTAGAGCCTGAAATGTCAGAAAACGGCGTTTTCAGCACTTAACAAACTTGGTTCTGGCAATGCAAGCTGAAACTCGGCCAAAAATTAAAATTGCAGTCTGTGCATGAATAAAACCTATTTTGCAACACAGAGAAATATATCTGAAGGTGTTAGAAGTGTTTTGCATGATTTTTGAAGTTAGAGCCTGAAATGTCAGAAAACAGCGTTTCAGCACATCACAAACTTGGTTCTGGTAATGCAAGCTGAAACTCGGCCAAAAATTAAAATTGCAGTCTGTGCATGAATAAAACCTATTTTGCAACACAGAGAAACATATCTGAAGGTGTTAGAAGTGTTTTGCATGATTTTTGAAGTTAGAGCCTGAAATGTCAGAAAACGGCGTTTCAGCACATAACAAACTCGGTTCAGGCAATGCAAGCTGAAACTCGGCCAAAAATTAAAATTGCAGTCTGTGCATGAATAAAACCTATTTTGCAACACAGAGAAACATATCTGAAGGTGTTAGAAGTGTTTTGCATGATTTTTGCAGTTAGAGCCTGAAATGTCAGAAAACAGCGTTTCAGCACATAACAGACTTGGTTCAGGCAATGCAAGCTGAAACTCGGCCCAAAATTAAAATTGCAGTCTGTGCATGAATAAAACCTATTTTGCAACACAGAGAAACATATCTGAAGGTGTTAGAAGTGTTTTGCATGATTTTTGAAGTTAGAGCCTGAAATGTCAGAAAACGCCGTATCAGCACATAACAAACTCGGTTCAGGCAATGCAAGCTGAAACTCGGCCAAAAATTAAAATTGCAGTCTGTGCATGAATAAAACCTATTTTTCAACACAGAGAAACATATCTGAAGGTGTTAGAAGTGTTTTGCATGATTTTTGAAGTTAGAGCCTGAAATGTCAGAAAACGGCGTTTCAGCACATAACAAACTTGGTTCTGGCAATGCAAGCTGAAACTCGGTCCAAAATTAAAATTGCAGTCTGTGCATGAATAAAACCTATTTTGCAACACAGAGAAACATATCTGAAGGTGTTAGAAGTGTTTTGCATGATTTTTGAAGTTAGAGCCTGAAATGTCAGAAAAAGGCTTTTCAGCACATAACAAACTTGGTTCTGGCAATGCAAGCTGAAACTCGGCCCAAAATTAAAATTGCAGTCTGTGCATGAATAAAACCTATTTTGCAACACAGAGAAACATATCTGAAGGTGTTAGAAGTGTTTTGCATGATTTTTGAAGTTAGAGCCTGAAATGTCAGAAAACAGCGTTTCAGCACATAACAAACTTGGTTCAGGCAATGCAAGCTGAAACTCGGCCCAAAATTAAAATTGCAGTCTGTGCATGAATAAAACCTATTTTGCAACACAGAGAAACATATCTGAAGGTGTTAGAAGTGTTTTGCATGATTTTTGAAGTTAGAGCCTGAAATGTCAGAAAACGGCGTTTCAGCACTTAACAAATTTGGTTCTGGCAATGCAAGCTGAAACTCGGCCAAAAATTAAAATTGCAGTCTGTGCATGAATAAAACCTATTTTTCAACACAGAGAAACATATCTGAAGGTGTTAGAAGTGTTTTGCATGATTTTTGAAGTTAGAGCCTGAAATGTCAGAAAACAGCGTTTCAGCACATAACAAACTTGGTTCTGGTAATAAAAGCTGAAACTCGGCCAAAAATTAAAATTGCAGTCTGTGCATGAATAAAACCTATTTTGCAACACAGAGAAACATATCTGAAGGTGTTAGAAGTGTTTTGCATGATTTTTGAAGTTAGAGCCTGAAATGTCAGAAAACGGCGTTTCAGCACATAACAAACTCGGTTCAGGCAATGCAAGCTGAAACTCGGCCAAAAATTAAAATTGCAGAGTGTGCATGAATAAAACCTATTTTTTAACACAGAGAAACATATCTGAAGGTGTTAGAAGTGTTTTGCATGATTTTTGAAGTTAGAGCCTGAAATGTCAGAAAACGGCGTTTCAGCACATAACAAACTCGGTTCAGGCAATGCAAGCTGAAACTCGGCCAAAAATTAAAATTGCAGTCTGTGCATGAATAAAACCTATTTTTCAACACAGAGAAACATATCTGAAGGTGTTAGAAGTGTTTTGCATGATTTTTGAAGTTAGAGCCTGAAATGTCAGAAAACAGCGTTTCAGCACATAACAGACTTGGTTCAGGCAATGCAAGCTGAAACTCGGCCAAAAATTAAAATTGCAGTCTGTGCATGAATAAAACCTATTTTGCAACACAGAGAAACATATCTGAAGGTGTTAGAAGTGTTTTGCATGATTTTTGAAGTTAGAGCCTGAAATGTCAGAAAACGGCGTTTCAGCACATAACAAACTCGGTTCAGGCAATGCAAGCTGAAACTCGGCCAAAAATTAAAATTGCAGACTGTGCATGAATAAAACCTATTTTTCAACACAGAGAAACATATCTGAAGGTGTTAGAAGTGTTTTGCATGATTTTTGAAGTTAGAGCCTGAAATGTCAGAAAACGGCGTTTCAGCACATAACAAACTCGGTTCAGGCAATGCAAGCTGAAACTCGGCCAAAAATTAAAATTGCAGTCTGTGCATGAATAAAACCTATTTTTCAACACAGAGAAACATATCTGAAGGTGTTAGAAGTGTTTTGCATGATTTTTGAAGTTAGAGCCTGAAATGTCAGAAAACAGCGTTTCAGCACATAACAGACTTGGTTCAGGCAATGCAAGCTGAAACTCGGCCCAAAATTAAAATTGCAGTCTGTGCATGAATAAAACCTATTTTGCAACACAGAGAAACATATCTGAAGGTGTTAGAAGTGTTTTGCATGATTTTTGCAGTTAGAGCCTGAAATGTCAGAAAACAGCGTTTCAGCACATAACAGACTTGGTTCAGGCAATGCAAGCTGAAACTCGGCCCAAAATTAAAATTGCAGTCTGTGCATGAATAAAACCTATTTTGCAACACAGAGAAACATATCTGAAGGTGTTAGAAGTGTTTTGCATGATTTTTGAAGTTTGAGCCTGAAATGTCAGAAAACGCCGTATCAGCACATAACAAACTCGGTTCAGGCAATGCAAGCTGAAACTCGGCCAAAAATTAAAATTGCAGTCTGTGCATGAATAAAACCTATTTTTCAACACAGAGAAACATATCTGAAGGTGTTAGAAGTGTTTTGCATGATTTTTGAAGTTAGAGCCTGAAATGTCAGAAAACGGCGTTTTAGCACATAACAAGCTTGGTTCTGGCAATGCAAGCTGAAACTCGGTCCAAAATTAAAATTGCAGTCTGTGCATGAATAAAACCTATTTTGCAACACAGAGAAACATATCTGAAGGTGTTAGAAGTGTTTTGCATGATTTTTGAAGTTAGAGCCTGAAATGTCAGAAAACAGCGTTTCAGCACATAACAAACTTGGTTCTGGTAATGCAAGCTGAAACTCGGCCAAAAATTAAAATTGCAGTCTGTGCATGAATAAAACCTATTTTGCAACACAGAGAAACATATCTGAAGGTGTTAGAAGTGTTTTGCATGATTTTTGAAGTTAGAGCCTGAAATGTCAGAAAACAGCGTTTCAGCACATAACAGACTTGGTTCAGGCAATGCAAGCTGAAACTCGGCCCAAAATTAAAATTGCAGTCTGTGCATGAATAAAACGCAACACAGAGAAACATATCTGAAGGTGTTAGAAGTGTTTTGCATGATTTTTGAAGTTAGAGCCTGAAATGTCAGAAAACGGTGTTTTAGCACATAACAAACTTGGTTCAGGCAATGCAAGCTGAAACTCGGCCCAAAATTAAAATTGCAGTCTGTGCATGAATAAAACCTATTTTGCAACACAGAGAAACATATCTGAAGGTGTTAGAAGTGTTTTGCATGATTTTTGAAGTTAGAGCCTGAAATGTCAGAAAACGGCGTTTCAGCACTTAACAAACTTGGTTCTGGCAATGCAAGCTGAAACTCGGCCAAAAATTAAAATTGCAGTCTGTGCATGAATAAAACCTATTTTGCAACACAGAGAAGCATATCTGAAGGTGTTAGAAGTGTTTTGCATGATTTTTGAAGTTAGAGCCTGAAATGTCAGAAAACGGCGTTTTCAGCACTTAACAAACTTGGTTCTGGCAATGCAAGCTGAAACTCGGCCAAAAATTAAAATTGCAGTCTGTGCATGAATAAAACCTATTTTTCAACACAGAGAAACATATCTGAAGGTGTTAGAAGTGTTTTGCATGATTTTTGAAGTTAGAGCCTGAAATGTCAGAAAACAGCGTTTCAGCACATAACAAACTTGGTTCTGGTAATGCAAGCTGAAACTCGGCCAAAAATTAAAATTGCAGTCTGTGCATGAATAAAACCTATTTTGCAACACAGAGAAACATATCTGAAGGTGTTAGAAGTGTTTTGCATGATTTTTGAAGTTAGAGCCTGAAATGTCAGAAAACGGCGTTTCAGCACATAACAAACTCGGTTCAGGCAATGCAAGCTGAAACTCGGCCAAAAATTAAAATTGCAGTCTGTGCATGAATAAAACCTATTTTTCAACACAGAGAAACATATCTGAAGGTGTTAGAAGTGTTTTGCATGATTTTTGAAGTTAGAGCCTGAAATGTCAGAAAACAGCGTTTCAGCACATAACAAACTTGGTTCTGGTAATAAAAGCTGAAACTCGGCCAAAAATTAAAATTGCAGTCTGTGCATGCATAAAACCTATTTTGCAACACAGAGAAACATATCTGAAGGTGTTAGAAGTGTTTTGCATGATTTTTGAAGTTAGAGCCTGAAATGTCAGAAAACGGCGTTTCAGCACATAACAAACTCGGTTCAGGCAATGCAAGCTGAAACTCGGCCAAAAATTAAAATTGCAGTCTGTGCATGAATAAAACCTATTTTTCAACACAGAGAAACATATCTGAAGGTGTTAGAAGTGTTTTGCATGATTTTTGAAGTTAGAGCCTGAAATGTCAGAAAACAGCGTTTCAGCACATAATAGACTTGGTTCAGGCAATGCAAGCTGAAACTCGGCCCAAAATTAAAATTGCAGTCTGTGCATGAATAAAACCTATTTTGCAACACAGAGAAACATATCTGAAGGTGTTAGAAGTGTTTTGCATGATTTTTGAAGTTAGAGCCTGAAATGTCAGAAAACGGCGTTTCAGCACATAACAAACTCGGTTCAGGCAATGCAAGCTGAAACTCGGCCAAAAATTAAAATTGCAGTCTGTGCATGAATAAAACCTATTTTGCAACACAGAGAAACATATCTGAAGGTGTTAGAAGTGTTTTGCATGATTTTTGAAGTTAGAGCCTGAAATGTCAGAAAACGGCGTTTCAGCACATAACAAACTTGGTTCTGGCAATGCAAGCTGAAACTCGGTCCAAAATTAAAATTGCAGTCTGTGCATGAATAAAACCTATTTTGCAACACAGAGAAACATATCTGAAGGTGTTAGAAGTGTTTTGCATGATTTTTGAAGTTAGAGCCTGAAATGTCAGAAAAAGGCTTTTCAGCACATAACAAACTTGGTTCTGGCAATGCAAGCTGAAACTCGGTTCAAAATTAAAATTGCAGTCTGTGCATGAATAAAACCTATTTTGCAACACAGAGAAACATATCTGAAGGTGTTAGAAGTGTTTTGCATGATTTTTGAAGTTAGAGCCTGAAATGTCAGAAAACAGCGTTTCAGCACATAACAAACTTGGTTCTGGTAATGCAAGCTGAAACTCGGCCAAAAATTAAAATTGCAGTCTGTGCATGAATAAAACCTATTTTGCAACACAGAGAAACATATCTGAAGGTGTTAGAAGTGTTTTGCATGATTTTTGAAGTTAGAGCCTGAAATGTCAGAAAACGGTGTTTTAGCACATAACAAACTTGGTTCAGGCAATGCAAGCTGAAACTCGGCCAAAAATTAAAATTGCAGTCTGTGCATGAATAAAACCTATTTTGCAACACAGAGAAACATATCTGAAGGTGTTAGAAGTGTTTTGCATGATTTTTGAAGTTAGAGCCTGAAATGTCAGAAAACGACGTTTTAGCACATAACAAACTTGGTTCAGGCAATGCAAGCTGAAACTCGGCCCAAAATTAAAATTGCAGTCTGTGCATGAATAAAACCTATTTTGCAACACAGAGAAACATATCTGAAGGTGTTAGAAGTGTTTTGCATGATTTTTGAAGTTAGAGCCTGAAATGTCAGAAAACGGCGTTTTCAGCACTTAACAAACTCGGTTCTGGCAATGCAAGCTGAAACTCGGCCAAAAATTAAAATTGCAGTCTGTGCATGAATAAAACCTATTTTTCAACACAGAGAAACATATCTGAAGGTGTTAGAAGTGTTTTGCATGATTTTTGAAGTTAGAGCCTGAAATGTCAGAAAACAGCGTTTCAGCACATAACAGACTTGGTTCAGGCAATGCAAGCTGAAACTCGGCCCAAAATTAAAATTGCAGTCTGTGCATGAATAAAACCTATTTTGCAACACAGAGAAACATATCTGAAGGTGTTAGAAGTGTTTTGCATGATTTTTGAAGTTAGAGCCTGAAATGTCAGAAAACGGCGTTTCAGCACTTAACAAATTTGGTTCTGGCAATGCAAGCTGAAACTCGGCCAAAAATTAAAATTGCAGTCTGTGCATGAATAAAACCTATTTTTCAACACAGAGAAACATATCTGAAGGTGTTAGAAGTGTTTTGCATGATTTTTGAAGTTAGAGCCTGAAATGTCAGAAAACAGCGTTTCAGCACATAACAAACTTGGTTCTGGTAATAAAAGCTGAAACTCGGCCAAAAATTAAAATTGCAGTCTGTGCATGAATAAAACCTATTTTGCAACACAGAGAAACATATCTGAAGGTGTTAGAAGTGTTTTGCATGATTTTTGAAGTTAGAGCCTGAAATGTCAGAAAACGGCGTTTCAGCACATAACAAACTCGGTTCAGGCAATGCAAGCTGAAACTCGGCCAAAAATTAAAATTGCAGAGTGTGCATGAATAAAACCTATTTTTTAACACAGAGAAACATATCTGAAGGTGTTAGAAGTGTTTTGCATGATTTTTGAAGTTAGAGCCTGAAATGTCAGAAAACGGCGTTTCAGCACATAACAAACTCGGTTCAGGCAATGCAAGCTGAAACTCGGCCAAAAATTAAAATTGCAGTCTGTGCATGAATAAAACCTATTTTTCAACACAGAGAAACATATCTGAAGGTGTTAGAAGTGTTTTGCATGATTTTTGAAGTTAGAGCCTGAAATGTCAGAAAACAGCGTTTCAGCACATAACAGACTTGGTTCAGGCAATGCAAGCTGAAACTCGGCCAAAAATTAAAATTGCAGTCTGTGCATGAATAAAACCTATTTTGCAACACAGAGAAACATATCTGAAGGTGTTAGAAGTGTTTTGCATGATTTTTGAAGTTAGAGCCTGAAATGTCAGAAAACGGCGTTTCAGCACATAACAAACTCGGTTCAGGCAATGCAAGCTGAAACTCGGCCAAAAATTAAAATTGCAGACTGTGCATGAATAAAACCTATTTTTCAACACAGAGAAACATATCTGAAGGTGTTAGAAGTGTTTTGCATGATTTTTGAAGTTAGAGCCTGAAATGTCAGAAAACGGCGTTTCAGCACATAACAAACTCGGTTCAGGCAATGCAAGCTGAAACTCGGCCAAAAATTAAAATTGCAGTCTGTGCATGAATAAAACCTATTTTTCAACACAGAGAAACATATCTGAAGGTGTTAGAAGTGTTTTGCATGATTTTTGAAGTTAGAGCCTGAAATGTCAGAAAACAGCGTTTCAGCACATAACAGACTTGGTTCAGGCAATGCAAGCTGAAACTCGGCCCAAAATTAAAATTGCAGTCTGTGCATGAATAAAACCTATTTTGCAACACAGAGAAACATATCTGAAGGTGTTAGAAGTGTTTTGCATGATTTTTGCAGTTAGAGCCTGAAATGTCAGAAAACAGCGTTTCAGCACATAACAGACTTGGTTCAGGCAATGCAAGCTGAAACTCGGCCCAAAATTAAAATTGCAGTCTGTGCATGAATAAAACCTATTTTGCAACACAGAGAAACATATCTGAAGGTGTTAGAAGTGTTTTGCATGATTTTTGAAGTTTGAGCCTGAAATGTCAGAAAACGCCGTATCAGCACATAACAAACTCGGTTCAGGCAATGCAAGCTGAAACTCGGCCAAAAATTAAAATTGCAGTCTGTGCATGAATAAAACCTATTTTTCAACACAGAGAAACATATCTGAAGGTGTTAGAAGTGTTTTGCATGATTTTTGAAGTTAGAGCCTGAAATGTCAGAAAACGGCGTTTCAGCACATAACAAGCTTGGTTCTGGCAATGCAAGCTGAAACTCGGTCCAAAATTAAAATTGCAGTCTGTGCATGAATAAAACCTATTTTGCAACACAGAGAAACATATCTGAAGGTGTTAGAAGTGTTTTGCATGATTTTTGAAGTTAGAGCCTGAAATGTCAGAAAACAGCGTTTCAGCACATAACAAACTTGGTTCTGGTAATGCAAGCTGAAACTCGGCCAAAAATTAAAATTGCAGTCTGTGCATGAATAAAACCTATTTTGCAACACAGAGAAACATATCTGAAGGTGTTAGAAGTGTTTTGCATGATTTTTGAAGTTAGAGCCTGAAATGTCAGAAAACAGCGTTTCAGCACATAACAGACTTGGTTCAGGCAATGCAAGCTGAAACTCGGCCCAAAATTAAAATTGCAGTCTGTGCATGAATAAAACGCAACACAGAGAAACATATCTGAAGGTGTTAGAAGTGTTTTGCATGATTTTTGAAGTTAGAGCCTGAAATGTCAGAAAACGGTGTTTTAGCACATAACAAACTTGGTTCAGGCAATGCAAGCTGAAACTCGGCCCAAAATTAAAATTGCAGTCTGTGCATGAATAAAACCTATTTTGCAACACAGAGAAACATATCTGAAGGTGTTAGAAGTGTTTTGCATGATTTTTGAAGTTAGAGCCTGAAATGTCAGAAAACGGCGTTTCAGCACTTAACAAACTTGGTTCTGGCAATGCAAGCTGAAACTCGGCCAAAAATTAAAATTGCAGTCTGTGCATGAATAAAACCTATTTTGCAACACAGAGAAGCATATCTGAAGGTGTTAGAAGTGTTTTGCATGATTTTTGAAGTTAGAGCCTGAAATGTCAGAAAACGGCGTTTTCAGCACTTAACAAACTTGGTTCTGGCAATGCAAGCTGAAACTCGGCCAAAAATTAAAATTGCAGTCTGTGCATGAATAAAACCTATTTTTCAACACAGAGAAACATATCTGAAGGTGTTAGAAGTGTTTTGCATGATTTTTGAAGTTAGAGCCTGAAATGTCAGAAAACAGCGTTTCAGCACATAACAAACTTGGTTCTGGTAATGCAAGCTGAAACTCGGCCAAAAATTAAAATTGCAGTCTGTGCATGAATAAAACCTATTTTGCAACACAGAGAAACATATCTGAAGGTGTTAGAAGTGTTTTGCATGATTTTTGAAGTTAGAGCCTGAAATGTCAGAAAACGGCGTTTCAGCACATAACAAACTCGGTTCAGGCAATGCAAGCTGAAACTCGGCCAAAAATTAAAATTGCAGTCTGTGCATGAATAAAACCTATTTTTCAACACAGAGAAACATATCTGAAGGTGTTAGAAGTGTTTTGCATGATTTTTGAAGTTAGAGCCTGAAATGTCAGAAAACAGCGTTTCAGCACATAACAAACTTGGTTCTGGTAATAAAAGCTGAAACTCGGCCAAAAATTAAAATTGCAGTCTGTGCATGCATAAAACCTATTTTGCAACACAGAGAAACATATCTGAAGGTGTTAGAAGTGTTTTGCATGATTTTTGAAGTTAGAGCCTGAAATGTCAGAAAACGGCGTTTCAGCACATAACAAACTCGGTTCAGGCAATGCAAGCTGAAACTCGGCCAAAAATTAAAATTGCAGTCTGTGCATGAATAAAACCTATTTTTCAACACAGAGAAACATATCTGAAGGTGTTAGAAGTGTTTTGCATGATTTTTGAAGTTAGAGCCTGAAATGTCAGAAAACAGCGTTTCAGCACATAATAGACTTGGTTCAGGCAATGCAAGCTGAAACTCGGCCCAAAATTAAAATTGCAGTCTGTGCATGAATAAAACCTATTTTGCAACACAGAGAAACATATCTGAAGGTGTTAGAAGTGTTTTGCATGATTTTTGAAGTTAGAGCCTGAAATGTCAGAAAACGGCGTTTCAGCACATAACAAACTCGGTTCAGGCAATGCAAGCTGAAACTCGGCCAAAAATTAAAATTGCAGTCTGTGCATGAATAAAACCTATTTTGCAACACAGAGAAACATATCTGAAGGTGTTAGAAGTGTTTTGCATGATTTTTGAAGTTAGAGCCTGAAATGTCAGAAAACGGCGTTTCAGCACATAACAAACTTGGTTCTGGCAATGCAAGCTGAAACTCGGTCCAAAATTAAAATTGCAGTCTGTGCATGAATAAAACCTATTTTGCAACACAGAGAAACATATCTGAAGGTGTTAGAAGTGTTTTGCATGATTTTTGAAGTTAGAGCCTGAAATGTCAGAAAAAGGCTTTTCAGCACATAACAAACTTGGTTCTGGCAATGCAAGCTGAAACTCGGTTCAAAATTAAAATTGCAGTCTGTGCATGAATAAAACCTATTTTGCAACACAGAGAAACATATCTGAAGGTGTTAGAAGTGTTTTGCATGATTTTTGAAGTTAGAGCCTGAAATGTCAGAAAACAGCGTTTCAGCACATAACAAACTTGGTTCTGGTAATGCAAGCTGAAACTCGGCCAAAAATTAAAATTGCAGTCTGTGCATGAATAAAACCTATTTTGCAACACAGAGAAACATATCTGAAGGTGTTAGAAGTGTTTTGCATGATTTTTGAAGTTAGAGCCTGAAATGTCAGAAAACGGTGTTTTAGCACATAACAAACTTGGTTCAGGCAATGCAAGCTGAAACTCGGCCAAAAATTAAAATTGCAGTCTGTGCATGAATAAAACCTATTTTGCAACACAGAGAAACATATCTGAAGGTGTTAGAAGTGTTTTGCATGATTTTTGAAGTTAGAGCCTGAAATGTCAGAAAACGACGTTTTAGCACATAACAAACTTGGTTCAGGCAATGCAAGCTGAAACTCGGCCCAAAATTAAAATTGCAGTCTGTGCATGAATAAAACCTATTTTGCAACACAGAGAAACATATCTGAAGGTGTTAGAAGTGTTTTGCATGATTTTTGAAGTTAGAGCCTGAAATGTCAGAAAACGGCGTTTTCAGCACTTAACAAACTCGGTTCTGGCAATGCAAGCTGAAACTCGGCCAAAAATTAAAATTGCAGTCTGTGCATGAATAAAACCTATTTTTCAACACAGAGAAACATATCTGAAGGTGTTAGAAGTGTTTTGCATGATTTTTGAAGTTAGAGCCTGAAATGTCAGAAAACAGCGTTTCAGCACATAACAGACTTGGTTCAGGCAATGCAAGCTGAAACTCGGCCCAAAATTAAAATTGCAGTCTGTGCATGAATAAAACCTATTTTGCAACACAGAGAAACATATCTGAAGGTGTTAGAAGTGTTTTGCATGATTTTTGAAGTTAGAGCCTGAAATGTCAGAAAACGGTGTTTTAGCACATAACAAACTTGGTTCAGGCAATGCAAGCTGAAACTCGGCCAAAAATTAAAATTGCAGTCTGTGCATGAATAAAACCTATTTTGCAACACAGAGAAACATATCTGAAGGTGTTAGAAGTGTTTTGCATGATTTTTGAAGTTAGAGCCTGAAATGTCAGAAAACGACGTTTTAGCACATAAAAAACTTGGTTCAGGCAATGCAAGCTGAAACTCGGCCCAAAATTAAAATTGCAGTCTGTGCATGAATAAAACCTATTTTGCAACACAGAGAAACATATCTGAAGGTGTTAGAAGTGTTTTGCATGATTTTTGAAGTTAGAGCCTGAAATGTCAGAAAACGGCGTTTCAGCACATAACAAACTTGGTTCTGGCAATGCAAGCTGAAACTCGGTCCAAAATTAAAATTGCAGTCTGTGCATGAATAAAACCTATTTTGCAACACAGAGAAACATATCTGAAGGTGTTAGAAGTGTTTTGCATGATTTTTGAAGTTAGAGCCTGAAATGTCAGAAAAAGGCTTTTCAGCACATAACAAACTTGGTTCTGGCAATGCAAGCTGAAACTCGGTCCAAAATTAAAATTGCAGTCTGTGCATGAATAAAACCTATTTTGCAACACAGAGAAACATATCTGAAGGTGTTAGAAGTGTTTTGCATGATTTTTGAAGTTAGAGCCTGAAATGTCAGAAAACAGCGTTTCAGCACATAACAAACTTGGTTCTGGTAATGCAAGCTGAAACTCGGCCAAAAATTAAAATTGCAGTCTGTGCATGAATAAAACCTATTTTGCAACACAGAGAAACATATCTGAAGGTGTTAGAAGTGTTTTGCATGATTTTTGAAGTTAGAGCCTGAAATGTCAGAAAACGGTGTTTTAGCACATAACAAACTTGGTTCAGGCAATGCAAGCTGAAACTCGGCCAAAAATTAAAATTGCAGTCTGTGCATGAATAAAACCTATTTTGCAACACAGAGAAACATATCTGAAGGTGTTAGAAGTGTTTTGCATGATTTTTGAAGTTAGAGCCTGAAATGTCAGAAAACGACGTTTTAGCACATAACAAACTTGGTTCAGGCAATGCAAGCTGAAACTCGGCCCAAAATTAAAATTGCAGTCTGTGCATGAATAAAACCTATTTTGCAACACAGAGAAACATATCTGAAGGTGTTAGAAGTGTTTTGCATGATTTTTGAAGTTAGAGCCTGAAATGTCAGAAAACGGCGTTTCAGCACTTAACAAACTTGGTTCTGGCAATGCAAGCTGAAACTCGGCCAAAAATTAAAATTGCAGTCTGTGCATGAATAAAACCTATTTTGCAACACAGAGAAACATATCTGAAGGTGTTAGAAGTGTTTTGCATGATTTTTGAAGTTAGAGCCTGAAATGTCAGAAAAAGGCTTTTCAGCACATAACAAACTTGGTTCTGGCAATGCAAGCTGAAACTCGGTCCAAAATTAAAATTGCAGTCTGTGCATGAATAAAACCTATTTTGCAACACAGAGAAACATATCTGAAGGTGTTAGAAGTGTTTTGCATGATTTTTGAAGTTAGAGCCTGAAATGTCAGAAAACGGCGTTTCAGCACTTAACAAACTTGGTTCTGGCAATGCAAGCTGAAACTCGGCCAAAAATTAAAATTGCAGTCTGTGCATGAATAAAACCTATTTTGCAACACAGAGAAACATATCTGAAGGTGTTAGAAGTGTTTTGCATGATTTTTGAAGTTAGAGCCTGAAATGTCAGAAAAAGGCTTTTCAGCACATAACAAACTTGGTTCTGGCAATGCAAGCTGAAACTCGGTCCAAAATTAAAATTGCAGTCTGTGCATGAATAAAACCTATTTTGCAACACAGAGAAACATATCTGAAGGTGTTAGAAGTGTTTTGCATGATTTTTGAAGTTAGAGCCTGAAATGTCAGAAAACAGCGTTTCAGCACATAACAAACTTGGTTCTGGTAATGCAAGCTGAAACTCGGCCAAAAATTAAAATTGCAGTCTGTGCATGAATAAAACCTATTTTGCAACACAGAGAAACATATCTGAAGGTGTTAGAAGTGTTTTGCATGATTTTTGAAGTTAGAGCCTGAAATGTCAGAAAACGGTGTTTTAGCACATAACAAACTTGGTTCAGGCAATGCAAGCTGAAACTCGGCCAAAAATTAAAATTGCAGTCTGTGCATGAATAAAACCTATTTTGCAACACAGAGAAACATATCTGAAGGTGTTAGAAGTGTTTTGCATGATTTTTGAAGTTAGAGCCTGAAATGTCAGAAAACGACGTTTTAGCACATAAAAAACTTGGTTCAGGCAATGCAAGCTGAAACTCGGCCCAAAATTAAAATTGCAGTCTGTGCATGAATAAAACCTATTTTGCAACACAGAGAAACATATCTGAAGGTGTTAGAAGTGTTTTGCATGATTTTTGAAGTTAGAGCCTGAAATGTCAGAAAACGGCGTTTCAGCACATAACAAACTTGGTTCTGGCAATGCAAGCTGAAACTCGGTCCAAAATTAAAATTGCAGTCTGTGCATGAATAAAACCTATTTTGCAACACAGAGAAACATATCTGAAGGTGTTAGAAGTGTTTTGCATGATTTTTGAAGTTAGAGCCTGAAATGTCAGAAAAAGGCTTTTCAGCACATAACAAACTTGGTTCTGGCAATGCAAGCTGAAACTCGGTCCAAAATTAAAATTGCAGTCTGTGCATGAATAAAACCTATTTTGCAACACAGAGAAACATATCTGAAGGTGTTAGAAGTGTTTTGCATGATTTTTGAAGTTAGAGCCTGAAATGTCAGAAAACAGCGTTTCAGCACATAACAAACTTGGTTCTGGTAATGCAAGCTGAAACTCGGCCAAAAATTAAAATTGCAGTCTGTGCATGAATAAAACCTATTTTGCAACACAGAGAAACATATCTGAAGGTGTTAGAAGTGTTTTGCATGATTTTTGAAGTTAGAGCCTGAAATGTCAGAAAACGGTGTTTTAGCACATAACAAACTTGGTTCAGGCAATGCAAGCTGAAACTCGGCCAAAAATTAAAATTGCAGTCTGTGCATGAATAAAACCTATTTTGCAACACAGAGAAACATATCTGAAGGTGTTAGAAGTGTTTTGCATGATTTTTGAAGTTAGAGCCTGAAATGTCAGAAAACGACGTTTTAGCACATAACAAACTTGGTTCAGGCAATGCAAGCTGAAACTCGGCCCAAAATTAAAATTGCAGTCTGTGCATGAATAAAACCTATTTTGCAACACAGAGAAACATATCTGAAGGTGTTAGAAGTGTTTTGCATGATTTTTGAAGTTAGAGCCTGAAATGTCAGAAAACGGCGTTTCAGCACTTAACAAACTTGGTTCTGGCAATGCAAGCTGAAACTCGGCCAAAAATTAAAATTGCAGTCTGTGCATGAATAAAACCTATTTTGCAACACAGAGAAACATATCTGAAGGTGTTAGAAGTGTTTTGCATGATTTTTGAAGTTAGAGCCTGAAATGTCAGAAAAAGGCTTTTCAGCACATAACAAACTTGGTTCTGGCAATGCAAGCTGAAACTCGGTCCAAAATTAAAATTGCAGTCTGTGCATGAATAAAACCTATTTTGCAACACAGAGAAACATATCTGAAGGTGTTAGAAGTGTTTTGCATGATTTTTGAAGTTAGAGCCTGAAATGTCAGAAAACAGCGTTTCAGCACATAACAAACTTGGTTCTGGTAATGCAAGCTGAAACTCGGCCAAAAATTAAAATTGCAGTCTGTGCATGAATAAAACCTATTTTGCAACACAGAGAAACATATCTGAAGGTGTTAGAAGTGTTTTGCATGATTTTTGAAGTTAGAGCCTGAAATGTCAGAAAACGGTGTTTTAGCACATAACAAACTTGGTTCAGGCAATGCAAGCTGAAACTCGGCCAAAAATTAAAATTGCAGTCTGTGCATGAATAAAACCTATTTTGCAACACAGAGAAACATATCTGAAGGTGTTAGAAGTGTTTTGCATGATTTTTGAAGTTAGAGCCTGAAATGTCAGAAAACGACGTTTTAGCACATAACAAACTTGGTTCAGGCAATGCAAGCTGAAACTCGGCCCAAAATTAAAATTGCAGTCTGTGCATGAATAAAACCTATTTTGCAACACAGAGAAACATATCTGAAGGTGTTAGAAGTGTTTTGCATGATTTTTGAAGTTAGAGCCTGAAATGTCAGAAAACGGCGTTTCAGCACTTAACAAACTTGGTTCTGGCAATGCAAGCTGAAACTCGGCCAAAAATTAAAATTGCAGTCTGTGCATGAATAAAACCTATTTTGCAACACAGAGAAACATATCTGAAGGTGTTAGAAGTGTTTTGCATGATTTTTGAAGTTAGAGCCTGAAATGTCAGAAAACGGCGTTTTCAGCACTTAACAAACTCGGTTCTGGCAATGCAAGCTGAAACTCGGCCAAAAATTAAAATTGCAGTCTGTGCATGAATAAAACCTATTTTTCAACACAGAGAAACATATCTGAAGGTGTTAGAAGTGTTTTGCATGATTTTTGAAGTTAGAGCCTGAAATGTCAGAAAACAGCGTTTCAGCACATAACAAACTTGGTTCTGGTAATGCAAGCTGAAACTCGGCCCAAAATTAAAATTGCAGTCTGTGCATGAATAAAACCTATTTTGCAACAGAGAGAAACATATCTGAAGGTGTTAGAAGTGTTTTGCATGATTTTTGAAGTTAGAGCCTGAAATGTCAGAAAACAGCGTTTCAGCACATAACAGACTTGGTTCAGGCAATGCAAGCTGAAACTCGGCCCAAAATTAAAATTGCAGTCTGTGCATGAATAAAACCTATTTTGCAACACAGAGAAACATATCTGAAGGTGTTAGAAGTGTTTTGCATGATTTTTGAAGTTAGAGCCTGAAATGTCAGAAAACGACGTTTTAGCACATAAAAAACTTGGTTCAGGCAATGCAAGCTGAAACTCGGCCCAAAATTAAAATTGCAGTCTGTGCATGAATAAAACCTATTTTGCAACACAGAGAAACATATCTGAAGGTGTTAGAAGTGTTTTGCATGATTTTTGAAGTTAGAGCCTGAAATGTCAGAAAAAGGCGTTTTCAGCACTTAACAAACTTGGTTCTGGCAATGCAAGCTGAAACTCGGCCAAAAATTAAAATTGCAGTCTGTGCATGAATAAAACCTATTTTTCAACACAGAGAAACATATCTGAAGGTGTTAGAAGTGTTTTGCATGATTTTTGAAGTTAGAGCCTGAAATGTCAGAAAACAGCGTTTCAGCACATAACAAACTTGGTTCTGGTAATGCAAGCTGAAACTCGGCCAAAAATTAAAATTGCAGTCTGTGCATGAATAAAACCTATTTTGCAACACAGAGAAACATATCTGAAGGTGTTAGAAGTGTTTTGCATGATTTTTGAAGTTAGAGCCTGAAATGTCAGAAAACTGCGTTTCAGCACATAACAAACTCGGTTCTGGCAATGCAAGCTGAAACTCGGCCAAAAATTAAAATTGCAGTCTGTGCTTGAATAAAACCTATTTTTCAACACAGAGAAACATATCTGAAGGTGTTAGAAGTGTTTTGCATGATTTTTGAAGTTAGAGCCTGAAATGTCAGAAAACAGCGTTTCAGCACATAACAAACTTGGTTCTGGTAATGCAAGCTGAAACTCGGCCAAAAATTAAAATTACAGTCTGTGCATGAATAAAACCTATTTTTCAACACAGAGAAACATATCTGAAGGTGTTAGAAGTGTTTTGCATGATTTTTGCAGCCGTGGCCTAATGGTTAGAGAGTCGGACTTGTAACCCAAAGGTTGCGGGTTCGAGTCTCAGGTCCGGCAGGGATTGTCGGTGGGGAAGGTGAATAACCAGCACTCTCTCCACCCTCAATACCACGACTGAGGTGAGTCCCTTGAGCAAGGCACCGTACCCCCAACTGCTCCCCGGGCGCCGCAGCAATGGCTGCCCACTGCTCCGGGTGTGTGTTCACGGTGTGTGTGTGTTCAATACTGTGTGTGTGCACTTGGATGGGTTAAATGCAGAGCACAAATTCCTAGTATGGGTCACCATACTTGGCCTCACTTCACCTCCTTTCCTTCCTTTCCTTTCCTGAAATGTCAGAAAACGGCGTTTCAGCACATAACAAACTTGGTTCTGGCAATGCAAGCTGAAACTCGGTCCAAAATTAAAATTGCAGTCTGTGCATGAATAAAACCTATTTTGCAACACAGAGAAACATATCTGAAGGTGTTAGAAGTGTTTTGCATGATTTTTGAAGTTAGAGCCTGAAATGTCAGAAAAAGGCTTTTCAGCACATAACAAACTTGGTTCTGGCAATGCAAGCTGAAACTCGGTCCAAAATTAAAATTGCAGTCTGTGCATGAATAAAACCTATTTTGCAACACAGAGAAACATATCTGAAGGTGTTAGAAGTGTTTTGCATGATTTTTGAAGTTAGAGCCTGAAATGTCAGAAAACGGCGTTTCAGCACTTAACAAACTTGGTTCTGGCAATGCAAGCTGAAACTCGGCCAAAAATTAAAATTGCAGTCTGTGCATGAATAAAACCTATTTTGCAACACAGAGAAACATATCTGAAGGTGTTAGAAGTGTTTTGCATGATTTTTGAAGTTAGAGCCTGAAATGTCAGAAAACGGCGTTTTCAGCACTTAACAAACTCGGTTCTGTTAATGCAAGCTGAAACTCGGCCAAAAATTAAAATTGCAGTCTGTGCATGAATAAAACCTATTTTTCAACACAGAGAAACATATCTGAAGGTGTTAGAAGTGTTTTGCATGATTTTTGAAGTTAGAGCCTGAAATGTCAGAAAACAGCGTTTCAGCACATAACAAACTTGGTTCTGGTAATGCAAGCTGAAACTCGGCCCAAAATTAAAATTGCAGTCTGTGCATGAATAAAACCTATTTTGCAACAGAGAGAAACATATCTGAAGGTGTTAGAAGTGTTTTGCATGATTTTTGAAGTTAGAGCCTGAAATGTCAGAAAACGCCGTTTCAGCACATAACAAACTCGGTTCAGGCAATGCAAGCTGAAACTCGGCCAAAAATTAAAATTGCAGTCTGTGCATGAATAAAACCTATTTTGCAACACAGAGAAACATATCTGAAGGTGTTAGAAGTGTTTTGCATGATTTTTGAAGTTAGAGCCTGAAATGTCAGAAAACGGTGTTTTAGCACATAACAAACTTGGTTCAGGCAATGCAAGCTGAAACTCGGCCAAAAATTAAAATTGCAGTCTGTGCATGAATAAAACCTATTTTGCAACACAGAGAAACATATCTGAAGGTGTTAGAAGTGTTTTGCATGATTTTTGAAGTTAGAGCCTGAAATGTCAGAAAACGACGTTTTAGCACATAAAAAACTTGGTTCAGGCAATGCAAGCTGAAACTCGGCCCAAAATTAAAATTGCAGTCTGTGCATGAATAAAACCTATTTTGCAACACAGAGAAACATATCTGAAGGTGTTAGAAGTGTTTTGCATGATTTTTGAAGTTAGAGCCTGAAATGTCAGAAAACGGCGTTTCAGCACATAACAAACTTGGTTCTGGCAATGCAAGCTGAAACTCGGTCCAAAATTAAAATTGCAGTCTGTGCATGAATAAAACCTATTTTGCAACACAGAGAAACATATCTGAAGGTGTTAGAAGTGTTTTGCATGATTTTTGAAGTTAGAGCCTGAAATGTCAGAAAAAGGCTTTTCAGCACATAACAAACTTGGTTCTGGCAATGCAAGCTGAAACTCGGTCCAAAATTAAAATTGCAGTCTGTGCATGAATAAAACCTATTTTGCAACACAGAGAAACATATCTGAAGGTGTTAGAAGTGTTTTGCATGATTTTTGAAGTTAGAGCCTGAAATGTCAGAAAACAGCGTTTCAGCACATAACAAACTTGGTTCTGGTAATGCAAGCTGAAACTAGGCCAAAAATTAAAATTGCAGTCTGTGCATGAATAAAACCTATTTTGCAACACAGAGAAACATATCTGAAGGTGTTAGAAGTGTTTTGCATGATTTTTGAAGTTAGAGCCTGAAATGTCAGAAAACGGTGTTTTAGCACATAACAAACTTGGTTCAGGCAATGCAAGCTGAAACTCGGCCAAAAATTAAAATTGCAGTCTGTGCATGAATAAAACCTATTTTGCAACACAGAGAAACATATCTGAAGGTGTTAGAAGTGTTTTGCATGATTTTTGAAGTTAGAGCCTGAAATGTCAGAAAACGACGTTTTAGCACATAACAAACTTGGTTCAGGCAATGCAAGCTGAAACTCGGCCCAAAATTAAAATTGCAGTCTGTGCATGAATAAAACCTATTTTGCAACACAGAGAAACATATCTGAAGGTGTTAGAAGTGTTTTGCATGATTTTTGAAGTTAGAGCCTGAAATGTCAGAAAACGGCGTTTCAGCACTTAACAAACTTGGTTCTGGCAATGCAAGCTGAAACTCGGCCAAAAATTAAAATTGCAGTCTGTGCATGAATAAAACCTATTTTGCAACACAGAGAAACATATCTGAAGGTGTTAGAAGTGTTTTGCATGATTTTTGAAGTTAGAGCCTGAAATGTCAGAAAACGGCGTTTTCAGCACTTAACAAACTCGGTTCTGGCAATGCAAGCTGAAACTCGGCCAAAAATTAAAATTGCAGTCTGTGCATGAATAAAACCTATTTTTCAACACAGAGAAACATATCTGAAGGTGTTAGAAGTGTTTTGCATGATTTTTGAAGTTAGAGCCTGAAATGTCAGAAAACAGCGTTTCAGCACATAACAAACTTGGTTCTGGTAATGCAAGCTGAAACTCGGCCCAAAATTAAAATTGCAGTCTGTGCATGAATAAAACCTATTTTGCAACAGAGAGAAACATATCTGAAGGTGTTAGAAGTGTTTTGCATGATTTTTGAAGTTAGAGCCTGAAATGTCAGAAAACGGCGTTTCAGCACATAACAAACTCGGTTCTGGCAATGCAAGCTGAAACTCGGCCAAAAATTAAAATTGCAGTCTGTGCATGAATAAAACCTATTTTGCAACACAGAGAAACATATCTGAAGGTGTTAGAAGTGTTTTGCATGATTTTTGAAGTTAGAGCCTGAAATGTCAGAAAACGACGTTTTAGCACATAAAAAACTTGGTTCAGGCAATGCAAGCTGAAACTCGGCCCAAAATTAAAATTGCAGTCTGTGCATGAATAAAACCTATTTTGCAACACAGAGAAACATATCTGAAGGTGTTAGAAGTGTTTTGCATGATTTTTGAAGTTAGAGCCTGAAATGTCAGAAAACGGCGTTTCAGCACTTAACAAACTTGGTTCTGGCAATGCAAGCTGAAACTCGGCCAAAAATTAAAATTGCAGTCTGTGCATGAATAAAACCTATTTTGCAACACAGAGAAACATATCTGAAGGTGTTAGAAGTGTTTTGCATGATTTTTGAAGTTAGAGCCTGAAATGTCAGAAAACGGCGTTTTCAGCACTTAACAAACTTGGTTCTGGCAATGCAAGCTGAAACTCGGCCAAAAATTAAAATTGCAGTCTGTGCATGAATAAAACCTATTTTTCAACACAGAGAAACATATCTGAAGGTGTTAGAAGTGTTTTGCATGATTTTTGAAGTTAGAGCCTGAAATGTCAGAAAACGGCGTTTCAGCACATAACAAACTCGGTTCAGGCAATGCAAGCTGAAACTCGGTCCAAAATTAAAATTGCAGTCTGTGCATGAATAAAACCTATTTTGCAACACAGAGAAACATATCTGAAGGTGTTAGAAGTGTTTTGCATGATTTTTGAAGTTAGAGCCTGAAATGTCAGAAAAAGGCTTTTCAGCACATAACAAACTTGGTTCTGGCAATGCAAGCTGAAACTCGGTCCAAAATTAAAATTGCAGTCTGTGCATGAATAAAACCTATTTTGCAACACAGAGAAACATATCTGAAGGTGTTAGAAGTGTTTTGCATGATTTTTGAAGTTAGAGCCTGAAATGTCAGAAAACAGCGTTTCAGCACATAACAAACTTGGTTCTGGTAATGCAAGCTGAAACTCGGCCAAAAATTAAAATTGCAGTCTGTGCATGAATAAAACCTATTTTGCAACACAGAGAAACATATCTGAAGGTGTTAGAAGTGTTTTGCATGATTTTTGAAGTTAGAGCCTGAAATGTCAGAAAACGGTGTTTTAGCACATAACAAACTTGGTTCAGGCAATGCAAGCTGAAACTCGGCCAAAAATTAAAATTGCAGTCTGTGCATGAACAAAACCTATTTTGCAACACAGAGAAACATATCTGAAGGTGTTAGAAGTGTTTTGCATGATTTTTGAAGTTAGAGCCTGAAATGTCAGAAAACGACGTTTTAGCACATAACAAACTTGGTTCAGGCAATGCAAGCTGAAACTCGGCCCAAAATTAAAATTGCAGTCTGTGCATGAATAAAACCTATTTTGCAACACAGAGAAACATATCTGAAGGTGTTAGAAGTGTTTTGCATGATTTTTGAAGTTAGAGCCTGAAATGTCAGAAAACGGCGTTTCAGCACTTAACAAACTTGGTTCTGGCAATGCAAGCTGAAACTCGGCCAAAAATTAAAATTGCAGTCTGTGCATGAATAAAACCTATTTTGCAACACAGAGAAACATATCTGAAGGTGTTAGAAGTGTTTTGCATGATTTTTGAAGTTAGAGCCTGAAATGTCAGAAAACGGCGTTTTCAGCACTTAACAAACTCGGTTCTGGCAATGCAAGCTGAAACTCGGCCAAAAATTAAAATTGCAGTCTGTGCATGAATAAAACCTATTTTTCAACACAGAGAAACATATCTGAAGGTGTTAGAAGTGTTTTGCATGATTTTTGAAGTTAGAGCCTGAAATGTCAGAAAACGGCGTTTTCAGCACTTAACAAACTTGGTTCTGGCAATGCAAGCTGAAACTCGGCCAAAAATTAAAATTGCAGTCTGTGCATGAATAAAACCTATTTTTCAACACAGAGAAACATATCTGAAGGTGTTAGAACTGTTTTGCATGATTTTTGAAGTTAGAGCCTGAAATGTCAGAAAACGGCGTTTCAGCACATAACAAACTCGGTTCAGGCAATGCAAGCTGAAACTCGGTCCAAAATTAAAATTGCAGTCTGTGCATGAATAAAACCTATTTTGCAACACAGAGAAACATATCTGAAGGTGTTAGAAGTGTTTTGCATGATTTTTGAAGTTAGAGCCTGAAATGTCAGAAAACAGCGTTTCAGCACATAACAAACTTGGTTCTGGTAATGCAAGCTGAAACTCGGCCAAAAATTAAAATTGCAGTCTGTGCATGAATAAAACCTATTTTGCAACACAGAGAAACATATCTGAAGGTGTTAGAAGTGTTTTGCATGATTTTTGAAGTTAGAGCCTGAAATGTCAGAAAACGGTGTTTTAGCACATAACAAACTTGGTTCAGGCAATGCAAGCTGAAACTCGGCCAAAAATTAAAATTGCAGTCTGTGCATGAACAAAACCTATTTTGCAACACAGAGAAACATATCTGAAGGTGTTAGAAGTGTTTTGCATGATTTTTGAAGTTAGAGCCTGAAATGTCAGAAAACGACGTTTTAGCACATAACAAACTCGGTTCACGCAATGCAAGCTGAAACTCGGTCCAAAATTAAAATTGCAGTCTGTGCATGAATAAAACCTATTTTGCAACACAGAGAAACATATCTGAAGGTGTTAGAAGTGTTTTGCATGATTTTTGAAGTTAGAGCCTGAAATGTCAGAAAAAGGCTTTTCAGCACATAACAAACTTGGTTCTGGCAATGCAAGCTGAAACTCGGTCCAAAATTAAAATTGCAGTCTGTGCATGAATAAAACCTATTTTGCAACACAGAGAAACATATCTGAAGGTGTTAGAAGTGTTTTGCATGATTTTTGAAGTTAGAGCCTGAAATGTCAGAAAACAGCGTTTCAGCACATAACAAACTTGGTTCTGGTAATGCAAGCTGAAACTCGGCCAAAAATTAAAATTGCAGTCTGTGCATGAATAAAACCTATTTTGCAACACAGAGAAACATATCTGAAGGTGTTAGAAGTGTTTTGCATGATTTTTGAAGTTAGAGCCTGAAATGTCAGAAAACGGTGTTTTAGCACATAACAAACTTGGTTCAGGCAATGCAAGCTGAAACTCGGCCAAAAATTAAAATTGCAGTCTGTGCATGAACAAAACCTATTTTGCAACACAGAGAAACATATCTGAAGGTGTTAGAAGTGTTTTGCATGATTTTTGAAGTTAGAGCCTGAAATGTCAGAAAACGACGTTTTAGCACATAACAAACTTGGTTCAGGCAATGCAAGCTGAAACTCGGCCCAAAATTAAAATTGCAGTCTGTGCATGAATAAAACCTATTTTGCAACACAGAGAAACATATCTGAAGGTGTTAGAAGTGTTTTGCATGATTTTTGAAGTTAGAGCCTGAAATGTCAGAAAACGGCGTTTCAGCACTTAACAAACTTGGTTCTGGCAATGCAAGCTGAAACTCGGCCAAAAATTAAAATTGCAGTCTGTGCATGAATAAAACCTATTTTGCAACACAGAGAAACATATCTGAAGGTGTTAGAAGTGTTTTGCATGATTTTTGAAGTTAGAGCCTGAAATGTCAGAAAACGGCGTTTTCAGCACTTAACAAACTCGGTTCTGGCAATGCAAGCTGAAACTCGGCCAAAAATTAAAATTGCAGTCTGTGCATGAATAAAACCTATTTTTCAACACAGAGAAACATATCTGAAGGTGTTAGAAGTGTTTTGCATGATTTTTGAAGTTAGAGCCTGAAATGTCAGAAAACGGCGTTTTCAGCACTTAACAAACTTGGTTCTGGCAATGCAAGCTGAAACTCGGCCAAAAATTAAAATTGCAGTCTGTGCATGAATAAAACCTATTTTTCAACACAGAGAAACATATCTGAAGGTGTTAGAACTGTTTTGCATGATTTTTGAAGTTAGAGCCTGAAATGTCAGAAAACGGCGTTTCAGCACATAACAAACTCGGTTCAGGCAATGCAAGCTGAAACTCGGTCCAAAATTAAAATTGCAGTCTGTGCATGAATAAAACCTATTTTGCAACACAGAGAAACATATCTGAAGGTGTTAGAAGTGTTTTGCATGATTTTTGAAGTTAGAGCCTGAAATGTCAGAAAACAGCGTTTCAGCACATAACAAACTTGGTTCTGGTAATGCAAGCTGAAACTCGGCCAAAAATTAAAATTGCAGTCTGTGCATGAATAAAACCTATTTTGCAACACAGAGAAACATATCTGAAGGTGTTAGAAGTGTTTTGCATGATTTTTGAAGTTAGAGCCTGAAATGTCAGAAAACGGTGTTTTAGCACATAACAAACTTGGTTCAGGCAATGCAAGCTGAAACTCGGCCAAAAATTAAAATTGCAGTCTGTGCATGAACAAAACCTATTTTGCAACACAGAGAAACATATCTGAAGGTGTTAGAAGTGTTTTGCATGATTTTTGAAGTTAGAGCCTGAAATGTCAGAAAACGGCGTTTCAGCACTTAACAAACTTGGTTCTGGCAATGCAAGCTGAAACTCGGCCCAAAATTAAAATTGCAGTCTGTGCATGAATAAAACCTATTTTGCAACACAGAGAAACATATCTGAAGGTGTTAGAAGTGTTTTGCATGATTTTTGAAGTTAGAGCCTGAAATGTCAGAAAACGGCGTTTCAGCACTTAACAAACTTGGTTCTGGCAATGCAAGCTGAAACTCGGCCAAAAATTAAAATTGCAGTCTGTGCATGAATAAAACCTATTTTGCAACACAGAGAAACATATCTGAAGGTGTTAGAAGTGTTTTGCATGATTTTTGAAGTTAGAGCCTGAAATGTCAGAAAACGGCGTTTTCAGCACTTAACAAACTCGGTTCTGGCAATGCAAGCTGAAACTCGGCCAAAAATTAAAATTGCAGTCTGTGCATGAATAAAACCTATTTTTCAACACAGAGAAACATATCTGAAGGTGTTAGAAGTGTTTTGCATGATTTTTGAAGTTAGAGCCTGAAATGTCAGAAAACAGCGTTTCAGCACATAACAAACTTGGTTCTGGTAATGCAAGCTGAAACTCGGCCCAAAATTAAAATTGCAGTCTGTGCATGAATAAAACCTATTTTGCAACACAGAGAAACATATCTGAAGGTGTTAGAAGTGTTTTGCATGATTTTTGAAGTTAGAGCCTGAAATGTCAGAAAACGGCGTTTCAGCACATAACAAACTCGGTTCTGGCAATGCAAGCTGAAACTCGGCCAAAAATTAAAATTGCAGTCTGTGCATGAATAAAACCTATTTTTCAACACAGAGAAACATATCTGAAGGTGTTAGAAGTGTTTTGCATGATTTTTGAAGTTAGAGCCTGAAATGTCAGAAAACAGCGTTTCAGCACATAACAGACTTGGTTCAGGCAATGCAAGCTGAAACTCGGCCCAAAATTAAAATTGCAGTCTGTGCATGAATAAAACCTATTTTGCAACACAGAGAAACATATCTGAAGGTGTTAGAAGTGTTTTGCATGATTTTTGAAGTTAGAGCCTGAAATGTCAGAAAACGCCGTTTCAGCACATAACAAACTCGGTTCAGGCAATGCAAGCTGAAACTCGGCCAAAAATTAAAATTGCAGTCTGTGCATGAATAAAACCTATTTTGCAACACAGAGAAACATATCTGAAGGTGTTAGAAGTGTTTTGCATGATTTTTGAAGTTAGAGCCTGAAATGTCAGAAAACGGTGTTTTAGCACATAACAAACTTGGTTCAGGCAATGCAAGCTGAAACTCGGCCAAAAATTAAAATTGCAGTCTGTGCATGAATAAAACCTATTTTGCAACACAGAGAAACATATCTGAAGGTGTTAGAAGTGTTTTGCATGATTTTTGAAGTTAGAGCCTGAAATGTCAGAAAACGACGTTTTAGCACATAAAAAACTTGGTTCAGGCAATGCAAGCTGAAACTCGGCCCAAAATTAAAATTGCAGTCTGTGCATGAATAAAACCTATTTTGCAACACAGAGAAACATATCTGAAGGTGTTAGAAGTGTTTTGCATGATTTTTGAAGTTAGAGCCTGAAATGTCAGAAAACGGCGTTTCAGCACATAACAAACTTGGTTCTGGCAATGCAAGCTGAAACTCGGTCCAAAATTAAAATTGCAGTCTGTGCATGAATAAAACCTATTTTGCAACACAGAGAAACATATCTGAAGGTGTTAGAAGTGTTTTGCATGATTTTTGAAGTTAGAGCCTGAAATGTCAGAAAAAGGCTTTTCAGCACATAACAAACTTGGTTCTGGCAATGCAAGCTGAAACTCGGTCCAAAATTAAAATTGCAGTCTGTGCATGAATAAAACCTATTTTGCAACACAGAGAAACATATCTGAAGGTGTTAGAAGTGTTTTGCATGATTTTTGAAGTTAGAGCCTGAAATGTCAGAAAACAGCGTTTCAGCACATAACAAACTTGGTTCTGGTAATGCAAGCTGAAACTCGGCCAAAAATTAAAATTGCAGTCTGTGCATGAATAAAACCTATTTTGCAACACAGAGAAACATATCTGAAGGTGTTAGAAGTGTTTTGCATGATTTTTGAAGTTAGAGCCTGAAATGTCAGAAAACGGTGTTTTAGCACATAACAAACTTGGTTCAGGCAATGCAAGCTGAAACTCGGCCAAAAATTAAAATTGCAGTCTGTGCATGAATAAAACCTATTTTGCAACACAGAGAAACATATCTGAAGGTGTTAGAAGTGTTTTGCATGATTTTTGAAGTTAGAGCCTGAAATGTCAGAAAACGACGTTTTAGCACATAACAAACTTGGTTCAGGCAATGCAAGCTGAAACTCGGCCCAAAATTAAAATTGCAGTCTGTGCATGAATAAAACCTATTTTGCAACACAGAGAAACATATCTGAAGGTGTTAGAAGTGTTTTGCATGATTTTTGAAGTTAGAGCCTGAAATGTCAGAAAACGGCGTTTCAGCACTTAACAAACTTGGTTCTGGCAATGCAAGCTGAAACTCGGCCAAAAATTAAAATTGCAGTCTGTGCATGAATAAAACCTATTTTGCAACACAGAGAAACATATCTGAAGGTGTTAGAAGTGTTTTGCATGTTTTTTGAAGTTAGAGCCTGAAATGTCAGAAAACGGCGTTTTCAGCACTTAACAAACTCGGTTCTGGCAATGCAAGCTGAAACTCGGCCAAAAAATAAAATTGCAGTCTGTGCATGAATAAAACCTATTTTTCAACACAGAGAAACATATCTGAAGGTGTTAGAAGTGTTTTGCATGATTTTTGAAGTTAGAGCCTGAAATGTCAGAAAACAGCGTTTCAGCACATAACAAACTTGGTTCTGGTAATGCAAGCTGAAACTCGGCCCAAAATTAAAATTGCAGTCTGTGCATGAATAAAACCTATTTTGCAACACAGAGAAACATATCTGAAGGTGTTAGAAGTGTTTTGCATGATTTTTGAAGTTAGAGCCTGAAATGTCAGAAAACAGCGTTTCAGCACATAACAAACTTGGTTCTGGTAATGCAAGCTGAAACTCGGCCAAAAATTAAAATTGCAGTCTGTGCATGAATAAAACCTATTTTGCAACACAGAGAAACATATCTGAAGGTGTTAGAAGTGTTTTGCATGATTTTTGAAGTTAGAGCCTGAAATGTCAGAAAACGGTGTTTTAGCACATAACAAACTTGGTTCAGGCAATGCAAGCTGAAACTCGGCCAAAAATTAAAATTGCAGTCTGTGCATGAACAAAACCTATTTTGCAACACAGAGAAACATATCTGAAGGTGTTAGAAGTGTTTTGCATGATTTTTGAAGTTAGAGCCTGAAATGTCAGAAAACGGCGTTTCAGCACTTAACAAACTTGGTTCTGGCAATGCAAGCTGAAACTCGGCCAAAAATTAAAATTGCAGTCTGTGCATGAATAAAACCTATTTTGCAACACAGAGAAACATATCTGAAGGTGTTAGAAGTGTTTTGCATGATTTTTGAAGTTAGAGCCTGAAATGTCAGAAAACGGCGTTTTCAGCACTTAACAAACTCGGTTCTGGCAATGCAAGCTGAAACTCGGCCAAAAATTAAAATTGCAGTCTGTGCATGAATAAAACCTATTTTTCAACACAGAGAAACATATCTGAAGGTGTTAGAAGTGTTTTGCATGATTTTTGAAGTTAGAGCCTGAAATGTCAGAAAACGGCGTTTTCAGCACTTAACAAACTTGGTTCTGGCAATGCAAGCTGAAACTCGGCCAAAAATTAAAATTGCAGTCTGTGCATGAATAAAACCTATTTTTCAACACAGAGAAACATATCTGAAGGTGTTAGAAGTGTTTTGCATGATTTTTGAAGTTAGAGTCTGAAATGTCAGAAAACGGCGTTTCAGCACATAACAAACTCGGTTCAGGCAATGCAAGCTGAAACTCGGTCCAAAATTAAAATTGCAGTCTGTGCATGAATAAAACCTATTTTGCAACACAGAGAAACATATCTGAAGGTGTTAGAAGTGTTTTGCATGATTTTTGAAGTTAGAGCCTGAAATGTCAGAAAAAGGCTTTTCAGCACATAACAAACTTGGTTCTGGCAATGCAAGCTGAAACTCGGTCCAAAATTAAAATTGCAGTCTGTGCATGAATAAAACCTATTTTGCAACACAGAGAAACATATCTGAAGGTGTTAGAAGTGTTTTGCATGATTTTTGAAGTTAGAGCCTGAAATGTCAGAAAACAGCGTTTCAGCACATAACAAACTTGGTTCTGGTAATGCAAGCTGAAACTCGGCCAAAAATTAAAATTGCAGTCTGTGCATGAATAAAACCTATTTTGCAACACAGAGAAACATATCTGAAGGTGTTAGAAGTGTTTTGCATGATTTTTGAAGTTAGAGCCTGAAATGTCAGAAAACGGTGTTTTAGCACATAACAAACTTGGTTCAGGCAATGCAAGCTGAAACTCGGCCAAAAATTAAAATTGCAGTCTGTGCATGAACAAAACCTATTTTGCAACACAGAGAAACATATCTGAAGGTGTTAGAAGTGTTTTGCATGATTTTTGAAGTTAGAGCCTGAAATGTCAGAAAACGACGTTTTAGCACATAACAAACTTGGTTCAGGCAATGCAAGCTGAAACTCGGCCCAAAATTAAAATTGCAGTCTGTGCATGAATAAAACCTATTTTGCAACACAGAGAAACATATCTGAAGTTAGAAGTGTTTTGCATGATTTTTGAAGTTAGAGCCTGAAATGTCAGAAAACGGCGTTTCAGCACTTAACAAACTTGGTTCTGGCAATGCAAGCTGAAACTCGGCCAAAAATTAAAATTGCAGTCTGTGCATGAATAAAACCTATTTTGCAACACAGAGAAACATATCTGAAGGTGTTAGAAGTGTTTTGCATGATTTTTGAAGTTAGAGCCTGAAATGTCAGAAAACGGCGTTTTCAGCACTTAACAAACTCGGTTCTGGCAATGCAAGCTGAAACTCGGCCAAAAATTAAAATTGCAGTCTGTGCATGAATAAAACCTATTTTGCAACACAGAGAAACATATCTGAAGGTGTTAGAAGTGTTTTGCATGATTTTTGAAGTTAGAGCCTGAAATGTCAGAAAACAGCGTTTCAGCACATAACAAACTTGGTTCTGGTAATGCAAGCTGAAACTCGGCCCAAAATTAAAATTGCAGTCTGTGCATGAATAAAACCTATTTTGCAACACAGAGAAACATATCTGAAGGTGTTAGAAGTGTTTTGCATGATTTTTGAAGTTAGAGCCTGAAATGTCAGAAAACGGCGTTTCAGCACATAACAAACTCGGTTCTGGCAATGCAAGCTGAAACTCGGCCAAAAATTAAAATTGCAGTCTGTGCATGAATAAAACCTATTTTTCAACACAGAGAAACATATCTGAAGGTGTTAGAAGTGTTTTGCATGATTTTTGAAGTTAGAGCCTGAAATGTCAGAAAACAGCGTTTCAGCACATAACAGACTTGGTTCAGGCAATGCAAGCTGAAACTCGGCCCAAAATTAAAATTGCAGTCTGTGCATGAATAAAACCTATTTTGCAACACAGAGAAACATATCTGAAGGTGTTAGAAGTGTTTTGCATGATTTTTGAAGTTAGAGCCTGAAATGTCAGAAAACGCCGTTTCAGCACATAACAAACTCGGTTCAGGCAATGCAAGCTGAAACTCGGCCAAAAATTAAAATTGCAGTCTGTGCATGAATAAAACCTATTTTGCAACACAGAGAAACATATCTGAAGGTGTTAGAAGTGTTTTGCATGATTTTTGAAGTTAGAGCCTGAAATGTCAGAAAACGGTGTTTTAGCACATAACAAACTTGGTTCAGGCAATGCAAGCTGAAACTCGGCCAAAAATTAAAATTGCAGTCTGTGCATGAATAAAACCTATTTTGCAACACAGAGAAACATATCTGAAGGTGTTAGAAGTGTTTTGCATGATTTTTGAAGTTAGAGCCTGAAATGTCAGAAAACGACGTTTTAGCACATAAAAAACTTGGTTCAGGCAATGCAAGCTGAAACTCGGCCCAAAATTAAAATTGCAGTCTGTGCATGAATAAAACCTATTTTGCAACACAGAGAAACATATCTGAAGGTGTTAGAAGTGTTTTGCATGATTTTTGAAGTTAGAGCCTGAAATGTCAGAAAACGGCGTTTCAGCACATAACAAACTTGGTTCTGGCAATGCAAGCTGAAACTCGGTCCAAAATTAAAATTGCAGTCTGTGCATGAATAAAACCTATTTTGCAACACAGAGAAACATATCTGAAGGTGTTAGAAGTGTTTTGCATGATTTTTGAAGTTAGAGCCTGAAATGTCAGAAAAAGGCTTTTCAGCACATAACAAACTTGGTTCTGGCAATGCAAGCTGAAACTCGGTCCAAAATTAAAATTGCAGTCTGTGCATGAATAAAACCTATTTTGCAACACAGAGAAACATATCTGAAGGTGTTAGAAGTGTTTTGCATGATTTTTGAAGTTAGAGCCTGAAATGTCAGAAAACAGCGTTTCAGCACATAACAAACTTGGTTCTGGTAATGCAAGCTGAAACTTTGCCAAAAATTAAAATTGCAGTCTGTGCATGAATAAAACCTATTTTGCAACACAGAGAAACATATCTGAAGGTGTTAGAAGTGTTTTGCATGATTTTTGAAGTTAGAGCCTGAAATGTCAGAAAACGGTGTTTTAGCACATAACAAACTTGGTTCAGGCAATGCAAGCTGAAACTCGGCCAAAAATTAAAATTGCAGTCTGTGCATGAATAAAACCTATTTTGCAACACAGAGAAACATATCTGAAGGTGTTAGAAGTGTTTTGCATGATTTTTGAAGTTAGAGCCTGAAATGTCAGAAAACGACGTTTTAGCACATAACAAATTTGGTTCAGGCAATGCAAGCTGAAACTCGGCCCAAAATTAAAATTGCAGTCTGTGCATGAATAAAACCTATTTTGCAACACAGAGAAACATATCTGAAGGTGTTAGAAGTGTTTTGCATGATTTTTGAAGTTAGAGCCTGAAATGTCAGAAAACGGCGTTTCAGCACTTAACAAACTTGGTTCTGGCAATGCAAGCTGAAACTCGGCCAAAAATTAAAATTGCAGTCTGTGCATGAATAAAACCTATTTTGCAACACAGAGAAACATATCTGAAGGTGTTAGAAGTGTTTTGCATGATTTTTGAAGTTAGAGCCTGAAATGTCAGAAAACGGCGTTTTCAGCACTTAACAAACTCGGTTCTGGCAATGCAAGCTGAAACTCGGCCAAAAATTAAAATTGCAGTCTGTGCATGAATAAAACCTATTTTTCAACACAGAGAAACATATCTGAAGGTGTTAGAAGTGTTTTGCATGATTTTTGAAGTTAGAGCCTGAAATGTCAGAAAACAGCGTTTCAGCACATAACAAACTTGGTTCTGGTAATGCAAGCTGAAACTCGGCCCAAAATTAAAATTGCAGTCTGTGCATGAATAAAACCTATTTTGCAACACAGAGAAACATATCTGAAGGTGTTAGAAGTGTTTTGCATGATTTTTGAAGTTAGAGCCTGAAATGTCAGAAAACGGCGTTTCAGCACATAACAAACTCGGTTCTGGCAATGCAAGCTGAAACTCGGCCAAAAATTAAAATTGCAGTCTGTGCATGAATAAAACCTATTTTTCAACACAGAGAAACATATCTGAAGGTGTTAGAAGTGTTTTGCATGATTTTTGAAGTTAGAGCCTGAAATGTCAGAAAACAGCGTTTCAGCACATAACAGACTTGGTTCAGGCAATGCAAGCTGAAACTCGGCCCAAAATTAAAATTGCAGTCTGTGCATGAATAAAACCTATTTTGCAACACAGAGAAACATATCTGAAGGTGTTAGAAGTGTTTTGCATGATTTTTGAAGTTAGAGCCTGAAATGTCAGAAAACGCCGTTTCAGCACATAACAAACTCGGTTCAGGCAATGCAAGCTGAAACTCGGCCAAAAATTAAAATTGCAGTCTGTGCATGAATAAAACCTATTTTGCAACACAGAGAAACATATCTGAAGGTGTTAGAAGTGTTTTGCATGATTTTTGAAGTTAGAGCCTGAAATGTCAGAAAACGGTGTTTTAGCACATAACAAACTTGGTTCAGGCAATGCAAGCTGAAACTCGGCCAAAAATTAAAATTGCAGTCTGTGCATGAATAAAACCTATTTTGCAACACAGAGAAACATATCTGAAGGTGTTAGAAGTGTTTTGCATGATTTTTGAAGTTAGAGCCTGAAATGTCAGAAAACAACGTTTTAGCACATAAAAAACTTGGTTCAGGCAATGCAAGCTGAAACTCGGCCCAAAATTAAAATTGCAGTCTGTGCATGAATAAAACCTATTTTGCAACACAGAGAAACATATCTGAAGGTGTTAGAAGTGTTTTGCATGATTTTTGAAGTTAGAGCCTGAAATGTCAGAAAACGGCGTTTCAGCACTTAACAAACTTGGTTCTGGCAATGCAAGCTGAAACTCGGCCAAAAATTAAAATTGCAGTCTGTGCATGAATAAAACCTATTTTGCAACACAGAGAAACATATCTGAAGGTGTTAGAAGTGTTTTGCATGATTTTTGAAGTTAGAGCCTGAAATGTCAGAAAACGGCGTTTTCAGCACTTAACAAACTTGGTTCTGGCAATGCAAGCTGAAACTCGGCCAAAAATTAAAATTGCAGTCTGTGCATGAATAAAACCTATTTTTCAACACAGAGAAACATATCTGAAGGTGTTAGAAGTGTTTTGCATGATTTTTGAAGTTAGAGCCTGAAATGTCTGAAAACGGCGTTTCAGCACATAACAAACTCGGTTCAGGCAATGCAAGCTGAAACTCGGCCAAAAATTAAAATTGCAGTCTGTGCATGAATAAAACCTATTTTTCAACACAGAGAAACATATCTGAAGGTGTTAGAAGTGTTTTGCATGATATTTGAAGTTAGAGCCTGAAATGTCAGAAAACAGCGTTTCAGCACATAACAGACTTGGTTCAGGCAATGCAAGCTGAAACTCGGCCCAAAATTAAAATTGCAGTCTGTGCATGAATAAAACCTATTTTGCAACACAGAGAAACATATCTGAAGGTGTTAGAAGTGTTTTGCATGATTTTTGAAGTTAGAGCCTGAAATGTCAGAAAACGGTGTTTTAGCACATAACAAACTTGGTTCAGGCAATGCAAGCTGAAACTCGGCCAAAAATTAAAATTGCAGTCTGTGCATGAATAAAACCTATTTTGCAACACAGAGAAACATATCTGAAGGTGTTAGAAGTGTTTTGCATGATTTTTGAAGTTAGAGCCTGAAATGTCAGAAAACGACGTTTTAGCACATAACAAACTTGGTTCAGGCAATGCAAGCTGAAACTCGGCCCAAAATTAAAATTGCAGTCTGTGCATGAATAAAACATATTTTGCAACACAGAGAAACATATCTGAAGGTGTTAGAAGTGTTTTGCATGATTTTTGAAGTTAGAGCCTGAAATGTCAGAAAACGGCGTTTCAGCACTTAACAAACTTGGATCTGGCAATGCAAGCTGAAACTCGGCCCAAAATTAAAATTGCAGTCTGTGCATGAATAAAACCTATTTTGCAACACAGAGAAACATATCTGAAGGTGTTAGAAGTGTTTTGCATGATTTTTGAAGTTAGAGCCTGAAATGTCAGAAAACGGCGTTTCAGCACATAACAAACTCGGTTCAGGCAATGCAAGCTGAAACTCGGTCCAAAATTAAAATTGCAGTCTGTGCATGAATAAAACCTATTTTGCAACACAGAGAAACATATCTGAAGGTGTTAGAAGTGTTTTGCATGATTTTTGAAGTTAGAGCCTGAAATGTCAGAAAAAGGCTTTTCAGCACATAACAAACTTGGTTCTGGCAATGCAAGCTGAAACTCGGTCCAAAATTAAAATTGCAGTCTGTGCATGAATAAAACCTATTTTGCAACACAGAGAAACATATCTGAAGGTGTTAGAAGTGTTTTGCATGATTTTTGAAGTTAGAGCCTGAAATGTCAGAAAACAGCGTTTCAGCACATAACAAACTTGGTTCTGGCAATGCAAGCTGAAACTCGGCCAAAAATTAAAATTGCAGTCTGTGCATGAATAAAACCTATTTTGCAACACAGAGAAACATATCTGAAGGTGTTAGAAGTGTTTTGCATGATTTTTGAAGTTAGAGCCTGAAATGTCAGAAAACGGTGTTTTAGCACATAACAAACTTGGTTCAGGCAATGCAAGCTGAAACTCGGCCAAAAATTAAAATTGCAGTCTGTGCATGAACAAAACCTATTTTGCAACACAGAGAAACATATCTGAAGGTGTTAGAAGTGTTTTGCATGATTTTTGAAGTTAGAGCCTGAAATGTCAGAAAACGACGTTTTAGCACATAACAAACTTGGTTCAGGCAATGCAAGCTGAAACTCGGCCCAAAATTAAAATTGCAGTCTGTGCATGAATAAAACCTATTTTGCAACACAGAGAAACATATCTGAAGGTGTTAGAAGTGTTTTGCATGATTTTTGAAGTTAGAGCCTGAAATGTCAGAAAAAGGCGTTTTCAGCACTTAACAAACTTGGTTCTGGCAATGCAAGCTGAAACTCGGCCAAAAATTAAAATTGCAGTCTGTGCATGAATAAAACCTATTTTTCAACACAGAGAAACATATCTGAAGGTGTTAGAAGTGTTTTGCATGATTTTTGAAGTTAGAGCCTGAAATGTCAGAAAACAGCGTTTCAGCACATAACAAACTTGGTTCTGGTAATGCAAGCTGAAACTCGGCCAAAAATTAAAATTGCAGTCTGTGCATGAATAAAACCTATTTTGCAACACAGAGAAACATATCTGAAGGTGTTAGAAGTGTTTTGCATGATTTTTGAAGTTAGAGCCTGAAATGTCAGAAAACTGCGTTTCAGCACATAACAAACTCGGTTCTGGCAATGCAAGCTGAAACTCGGCCAAAAATTAAAATTGCAGTCTGTGCATGAATAAAACCTATTTTTCAACACAGAGAAACATATCTGAAGGTGTTAGAAGTGTTTTGCATGATTTTTGAAGTTAGAGCCTGAAATGTCAGAAAACAGCGTTTCAGCACATAACAGACTTGGTTCAGGCAATGCAAGCTGAAACTCGGCCCAAAATTAAAATTGCAGTCTGTGCATGAATAAAACCTATTTTGCAACACAGAGAAACATATCTGAAGGTGTTAGAAGTGTTTTGCATGATTTTTGAAGTTAGAGCCTGAAATGTCAGAAAACGCCGTTTCAGCACATAACAAACTCGGTTCAGGCAATGCAAGCTGAAACTCGGCCCAAAATTAAAATTGCAGTCTGTGCATGAATAAAACCTATTTTGCAACACAGAGAAACATATCTGAAGGTGTTAGAAGTGTTTTGCATGATTTTTGAAGTTAGAGCCTGAAATGTCAGAAAACGACGTTTTAGCACATAACAAACTTGGTTCAGGCAATGCAAGCTGAAACTCGGCCCAAAATTAAAATTGCAGTCTGTGCATGAATAAAACCTATTTTGCAACACAGAGAAACATATCTGAAGGTGTTAGAAGTGTTTTGCATGATTTTTGAAGTTAGAGCCTGAAATGTCAGAAAACGGCGTTTCAGCACATAACAAACTTGGTTCTGGCAATGCAAGCTGAAACTCGGTCCAAAATTAAAATTGCAGTCTGTGCATGAATAAAACCTATTTTGCAACACAGAGAAACATATCTGAAGGTGTTAGAAGTGTTTTGCATGATTTTTGAAGTTAGAGCCTGAAATGTCAGAAAAAGGCTTTTCAGCACATAACAAACTTGGTTCTGGCAATGCAAGCTGAAACTCGGTCCAAAATTAAAATTGCAGTCTGTGCATGAATAAAACCTATTTTGCAACACAGAGAAACATATCTGAAGGTGTTAGAAGTGTTTTGCATGATTTTTGAAGTTAGAGCCTGAAATGTCAGAAAACAGCGTTTCAGCACATAACAAACTTGGTTCTGGTAATGCAAGCTGAAACTCGGCCAAAAATTAAAATTGCAGTCTGTGCATGAATAAAACCTATTTTGCAACACAGAGAAACATATCTGAAGGTGTTAGAAGTGTTTTGCATGATTTTTGAAGTTAGAGCCTGAAATGTCAGAAAACGGCGTTTCAGCACTTAACAAACTTGGTTCTGGCAATGCAAGCTGAAACTCGGCCAAAAATTAAAATTGCAGTCTGTGCATGAATAAAACCTATTTTGCAACACAGAGAAACATATCTGAAGGTGTTAGAAGTGTTTTGCATGATTTTTGAAGTTAGAGCCTGAAATGTCAGAAAACGGCGTTTTCAGCACTTAACAAACTCGGTTCTGGCAATGCAAGCTGAAACTCGGCCAAAAATTAAAATTGCAGTCTGTGCATGAATAAAACCTATTTTTCAACACAGAGAAACATATCTGAAGGTGTTAGAAGTGTTTTGCATGATTTTTGAAGTTAGAGCCTGAAATGTCAGAAAACAGCGTTTCAGCACATAACAAACTTGGTTCTGGTAATGCAAGCTGAAACTCGGCCCAAAATTAAAATTGCAGTCTGTGCATGAATAAAACCTATTTTGCAACAGAGAGAAACATATCTGAAGGTGTTAGAAGTGTTTTGCATGATTTTTGAAGTTAGAGCCTGAAATGTCAGAAAACGGCGTTTCAGCACATAACAAACTCGGTTCTGGCAATGCAAGCTGAAACTCGGCCAAAAATTAAAATTGCAGTCTGTGCATGAATAAAACCTATTTTTCAACACAGAGAAACATATCTGAAGGTGTTAGAAGTGTTTTGCATGATTTTTGAAGTTAGAGCCTGAAATGTCAGAAAACAGCGTTTCAGCACATAACAGACTTGGTTCAGGCAATGCAAGCTGAAACTCGGCCCAAAATTAAAATTGCAGTCTGTGCATGAATAAAACCTATTTTGCAACACAGAGAAACATATCTGAAGGTGTTAGAAGTGTTTTGCATGATTTTTGAAGTTAGAGCCTGAAATGTCAGAAAACGACGTTTTAGCACATAAAAAACTTGGTTCAGGCAATGCAAGCTGAAACTCGGCCCAAAATTAAAATTGCAGTCTGTGCATGTATAAAACCTATTTTGCAACACAGAGAAACATATCTGAAGGTGTTAGAAGTGTTTTGCATGATTTTTGAAGTTAGAGCCTGAAATGTCAGAAAACGGCGTTTCAGCACTTAACAAACTTGGTTCTGGCAATGCAAGCTGAAACTCGGCCAAAAATTAAAATTGCAGTCTGTGCATGAATAAAACCTATTTTGCAACACAGAGAAACATATCTGAAGGTGTTAGAAGTGTTTTGCATGATTTTTGAAGTTAGAGCCTGAAATGTCAGAAAACGGCGTTTTCAGCACTTAACAAACTTGGTTCTGGCAATGCAAGCTGAAACTCGGCCAAAAATTAAAATTGCAGTCTGTGCATGAATAAAACCTATTTTTCAACACAGAGAAACATATCTGAAGGTGTTAGAAGTGTTTTGCATGATTTTTGAAGTTAGAGCCTGAAATGTCAGAAAACGGCGTTTCAGCACATAACAAACTCGGTTCAGGCAATGCAAGCTGAAACTCGGTCCAAAATTAAAATTGCAGTCTGTGCATGAATAAAACCTATTTTGCAACACAGAGAAACATATCTGAAGGTGTTAGAAGTGTTTTGCATGATTTTTGAAGTTAGAGCCTGAAATGTCAGAAAAAGGCTTTTCAGCACATAACAAACTTGGTTCTGGCAATGCAAGCTGAAACTCGGTCCAAAATTAAAATTGCAGTCTGTGCATGAATAAAACCTATTTTGCAACACAGAGAAACATATCTGAAGGTGTTAGAAGTGTTTTGCATGATTTTTGAAGTTAGAGCCTGAAATGTCAGAAAACAGCGTTTCAGCACATAACAAACTTGGTTCTGGTAATGCAAGCTGAAACTCGGCCAAAAATTAAAATTGCAGTCTGTGCATGAATAAAACCTATTTTGCAACACAGAGAAACATATCTGAAGGTGTTAGAAGTGTTTTGCATGATTTTTGAAGTTAGAGCCTGAAATGTCAGAAAACGGTGTTTTAGCACATAACAAACTTGGTTCAGGCAATGCAAGCTGAAACTCGGCCAAAAATTAAAATTGCAGTCTGTGCATGAACAAAACCTATTTTGCAACACAGAGAAACATATCTGAAGGTGTTAGAAGTGTTTTGCATGATTTTTGAAGTTAGAGCCTGAAATGTCAGAAAACGACGTTTTAGCACATAACAAACTTGGTTCAGGCAATGCAAGCTGAAACTCGGCCCAAAATTAAAATTGCAGTCTGTGCATGAATAAAACCTATTTTGCAACACAGAGAAACATATCTGAAGGTGTTAGAAGTGTTTTGCATGATTTTTGAAGTTAGAGCCTGAAATGTCAGAAAACGGCGTTTCAGCACTTAACAAACTTGGTTCTGGCAATGCAAGCTGAAACTCGGCCAAAAATTAAAATTGCAGTCTGTGCATGAATAAAACCTATTTTGCAACACAGAGAAACATATCTGAAGGTGTTAGAAGTGTTTTGCATGATTTTTGAAGTTAGAGCCTGAAATGTCAGAAAACGGCGTTTTCAGCACTTAACAAACTCGGTTCTGGCAATGCAAGCTGAAACTCGGCCAAAAATTAAAATTGCAGTCTGTGCATGAATAAAACCTATTTTTCAACACAGAGAAACATATCTGAAGGTGTTAGAAGTGTTTTGCATGATTTTTGAAGTTAGAGCCTGAAATGTCAGAAAACGGCGTTTTCAGCACTTAACAAACTTGGTTCTGGCAATGCAAGCTGAAACTCGGCCAAAAATTAAAATTGCAGTCTGTGCATGAATAAAACCTATTTTTCAACACAGAGAAACATATCTGAAGGTGTTAGAAGTGTTTTGCATGATTTTTGAAGTTAGAGCCTGAAATGTCAGAAAACGGCGTTTCAGCACATAACAAACTCGGTTCAGGCAATGCAAGCTGAAACTCGGTCCAAAATTAAAATTGCAGTCTGTGCATGAATAAAACCTATTTTGCAACACAGAGAAACATATCTGAAGGTGTTAGAAGTGTTTTGCATGATTTTTGAAGTTAGAGCCTGAAATGTCAGAAAAAGGCTTTTCAGCACATAACAAACTTGGTTCTGGCAATGCAAGCTGAAACTCGGTCCAAAATTAAAATTGCAGTCTGTGCATGAATAAAACCTATTTTGCAACACAGAGAAACATATCTGAAGGTGTTAGAAGTGTTTTGCATGATTTTTGAAGTTAGAGCCTGAAATGTCAGAAAACAGCGTTTCAGCACATAACAAACTTGGTTCTGGTAATGCAAGCTGAAACTCGGCCAAAAATTAAAATTGCAGTCTGTGCATGAATAAAACCTATTTTGCAACACAGAGAAACATATCTGAAGGTGTTAGAAGTGTTTTGCATGATTTTTGAAGTTAGAGCCTGAAATGTCAGAAAACGGTGTTTTAGCACATAACAAACTTGGTTCAGGCAATGCAAGCTGAAACTCGGCCAAAAATTAAAATTGCAGTCTGTGCATGAATAAAACCTATTTTGCAACACAGAGAAACATATCTGAAGGTGTTAGAAGTGTTTTGCATGATTTTTGAAGTTAGAGCCTGAAATGTCAGAAAACGACGTTTTAGCACATAACAAACTTGGTTCAGGCAATGCAAGCTGAAACTCGGCCCAAAATTAAAATTGCAGTCTGTGCATGAATAAAACCTATTTTGCAACACAGAGAAACATATCTGAAGGTGTTAGAAGTGTTTTGCATGATTTTTGAAGTTAGAGCCTGAAATGTCAGAAAACGGCGTTTCAGCACTTAACAAACTTGGTTCTGGCAATGCAAGCTGAAACTCGGCCAAAAATTAAAATTGCAGTCTGTGCATGAATAAAACCTATTTTGCAACACAGAGAAACATATCTGAAGGTGTTAGAAGTGTTTTGCATGATTTTTGAAGTTAGAGCCTGAAATGTCAGAAAACGGCGTTTTCAGCACTTAACAAACTCGGTTCTGGCAATGCAAGCTGAAACTCGGCCAAAAATTAAAATTGCAGTCTGTGCATGAATAAAACCTATTTTTCAACACAGAGAAACATATCTGAAGGTGTTAGAAGTGTTTTGCATGATTTTTGAAGTTAGAGCCTGAAATGTCAGAAAACAGCGTTTCAGCACATAACAAACTTGGTTCTGGTAATGCAAGCTGAAACTCGGCCCAAAATTAAAATTGCAGTCTGTGCATGAATAAAACCTATTTTGCAACAGAGAGAAACATATCTGAAGGTGTTAGAAGTGTTTTGCATGATTTTTGAAGTTAGAGCCTGAAATGTCAGAAAACGGCGTTTCAGCACATAACAAACTCGGTTCTGGCAATGCAAGCTGAAACTCGGCCAAAAATTAAAATTGCAGTCTGTGCATGAATAAAACCTATTTTTCAACACAGAGAAACATATCTGAAGGTGTTAGAAGTGTTTTGCATGATTTTTGAAGTTAGAGCCTGAAATGTCAGAAAACAGCGTTTCAGCACATAACAGACTTGGTTCAGGCAATGCAAGCTGAAACTCGGCCCAAAATTAAAATTGCAGTCTGTGCATGAATAAAACCTATTTTGCAACACAGAGAAACATATCTGAAGGTGTTAGAAGTGTTTTGCATGATTTTTGAAGTTAGAGCCTGAAATGTCAGAAAACGCCGTTTCAGCACATAACAAACTCGGTTCAGGCAATGCAAGCTGAAACTCGGCCAAAAATTAAAATTGCAGTCTGTGCATGAATAAAACCTATTTTGCAACACAGAGAAACATATCTGAAGGTGTTAGAAGTGTTTTGCATGATTTTTGAAGTTAGAGCCTGAAATGTCAGAAAACGTCTCAGGTTACGTATGTAACCCTAGTTCCCTGAGAATAGGGAACGAGACACTGCGTCCTCTAGAGGGCGCTTTTGGGGAACGCTGCAGCGTGCCTCGAGTCTGAAGAATGCATAGAAAAACTACATGAAATGGCCGGCGCCAGCGTATGACGTCACCGCGGCGCGTCAGTCGCTGCCGTTGCGTCACTACCGGGCGACCATAACATAAAGAGGCGCCCGTGCAACACAATACATCTTCAAAGTCTGAAGCTTTATCGTCCGAAGCATGGCGAAGAAGCCTAGAGGACGCAGTGTCTCGTTCCCTATTCTCAGGGAACTAGGGTTACATACGTAACCTGAGACGTTCCCTTCCGAAGGGAACTCTCACTGCGTCCTCTAGAGGGCGCTTTTGGGGAACGGTATACCAACACTGCCATGCTGAGGGGAGTGCATGCTAAGCCAGCGAGCACTAAGCAACAATTCTGAGAGGAATTGCCCCTACTAGGACGTGGTGACGGCTGTCAAAACGTTACCCCTCCCGGCCAGAGGCCTGACCTGTTACCCACTTACCAGACTGGGTAGAACCCAGGGCACAGCTCAGGCTTGGAATTATAGTAATTCCTTCTGAGGGAAACGGCTAAGCTTCGATGGAAACTTAGACTTGTCAGAACCAGAAACTACCGCAACATAGGGCCTAGTTCCCTCAGGAACTGGCTCCCATATGAGGGCAGAAACCTGTCCTGGGTCCGTTCAAAGGGCCACTAGTAGTGGCGCGCCCTAATAGTGGATGGTCAGCAGACATCAGCTAAGATATCAAAGGAGTCGAACCCAGGGAACCGGGGTTGTGAGCCGACTCCAATAGATGGGAACAAGGCAAAACGTGTGACCCATACCAAAAAGGGATTTAAAAGAGGAACCCAAACTTGGTGGGAACCTACCAACACGTGGATTTTATAGAAGTGCCCCAGGTGTGTGTGCACTTACCACACTTGTGGTTTTAACTGGAAGACGCCCAGGCATAGCGTGGGACGCTTACCGACATGATCGGATTTAAGGAGAGTGTTTTCCCAGAGGGTTTCACTATCAGCTCCATGCCGTCTGAAGAGACGGAAAGGGGATAACCCTGAAGGTGAGGGGATTGCCACACTAACCCTCCCCTGGACAGAAGCTCGCAAGCTATCTGTCAACAGAGAAGAACATGGAGCTGAGACCATCCTGCAATAGTGGACGACAGTGGAGGACAAAAATCCTGACCCTGATCCACAGGGAGAATCGCTTCTCCAGAAGGGGGCACTGCTGTCTTTTTAGGGAACCCTTAATGAAAAGGGGAAGCGTGCACAGCCCGGTCCACGCGACCTGTATGAAGGTCTGGCAATCTCACGAAGGTGGGTTGGCGCTCATAGAAGACCCTTCCCAGAAGGGGAGCTGCACAACCGAACAGGAGCGAATGCTCTCACTGTTACCCTTCATAGAGGGGAGCATACATCCAGAATAAAGGCTGGAGAGTAGAAACCTGAAGCATGAAGGTCAAGCTCCTACCCTGGGAAACAGGGAGGAGAACTTGGCCACCAAGGAGTGGTGCTCTTATAAGTGAACCCTGGAAAGGGGGCACGCCAACATCCTTGTAGCAGGTCCATAACTCTCAAAGGTCTGTCCCTGGTAGATTCCTACCCTCAGGAGGGAGGAAGCATTCAGTCCTGGGAAGTTGCTCTGAAGGAAACCCTGAATTAGGGGAGCTCAGGTCCGTTCCAGCAATCCTGCGCACAGGGAGGAACGTGAGCTCTTAACCTTAACAAACCCATTCCTCAGAAGGGGGAGCACTCAGTCCTGGGAAGTTGCTCTGAAGGAAACCCTGGATTAGGGGAGCTCAGGTCCGTTCCAGCAATCCTGCGCACAGGGAGGAACGTGAGCTCTTAACCTTAACAAACCCATTCCTCAGAAAGGGGAGCACTGTTTGCCTTGAAAGTTTCTGGGAAGCTCCGAAATGAATAAGGGCAGCTTCCTAGTTCAGACACTTCGTAAACCTTTCCTCAGAAAGGGAAGTGGAACTAGGCCTGGGGAGCGAGAATCGATCCTAAAGTGACGGCTTTCTAAGGTGTTAAACACCGAAGGATGCTCAAACCCTCTGTAGGGGAGACATTCGACAGCCTGGGTGTAGATCCTACATCAAGTGCTGCTTCAGCCCTCAGGCTTAGAATGAGGCGACTTGAAGAGAGTCTCAAAGTAGCGCTCAGATAAAAACCCCTTTCCTCAGAAAGGGGAGCGCACACCGAGAATCAAGACCCCAGCTGGAAAGCGTGTCACCAGGTGGTGCTCAAATAAAAAGCCTTTTCCGCAGAAAAGGGAGCAACCAAACCTGCTCCGAGTCCGCAGCGAGCACTCCGGACTGCTGGTACTCCTATGTAAGTGAACACCTGTCTCAACAGGTGTAGACACTCAGTTTCCATAGAAACCGTATTTAGGAGAGGACACGAAGCGGATCCTCGCACGCAGGCCGTCTGCAACAGAGTTAAACATACTAGTGCAATCTTAAATATAAATATCTTAAGATGCTTACCTAGGGAGAAAGGAAAAATTTCCTTTTGCTCGTTTAACCACTGAAGGGAGAAGCCCGATTGTGCTGGAACGAGTGTTGTGTAGACGGACACCACCATACAACCGGAAGGGAGGGGTGCTCCGTTGAGATGTTTCCACATTCCTTTTCTGAGGGAAAAACACAACACGCAACCCAAACCCTGCAGGCAACACGCCTATCCAGCCATAAGGGGGGCGTAACTAGGGAGTTATGCTCCTGTCTCAACAGGACATAAGTCTACACTAGGCCTGCAAAGGACAGCATAAACATACCAAGGGCAAACCTAAGAAAAACTTAGGGAGCTTACCTTGAAGAGGACAGAGGTCCTATGTGTAATATATGCTGTAAGGGTTGATTTACCGCACAGCCTGTGGAGTGGAGAGGGCAAACACTGCCGTAACCTTAATCCATAGGATCAGAGGGGGCGTCTGCCGTAGACTCGTCGTATTTCTTCTGTGAATAGAGAAAAACATACACAGGTCTGAGACAGTATGAAGTTCCTTCACGTAAAAAATGGATCATACTCACCCATTTAAAAGCATCCTGTTTCATAGAAAGAGGCGGGGTTTTTTTTTTTTTTTTCAGAGACCGCCTGATTCCAGACCGTCCGAAAATTAGGGTTCTATACAGGTAGAACCCCCAAAGGACATCATGGGTCCGGGGAGTGCAGGAAGCTTAAATGGAGACAGGGGAATTAATATGGCGACCCGACTGGACCGAGGGAAGGAGAGGTATTACTCTGACCCCTGCGAGAATTTTGTCTCGCTTGGATGACTTCCCTGAAATCCTGTCTGTCACCTCTCGATCCGCGTCGCCTCCTAGACCTGCTCGCAGGCGGGGGAGGAGCGCGGGATGCAACACTAGCCTTCTGCACCTACCTCCGTTCCTCAGAAGGAGGCGGAGCAGGACCCCTGTGGTGTTCGGGCTAATACCTGGACCTTCGAGGGATAAAGGATTTTTCAGCAGATCGGCTGGGTAGGCTTG